>NW_027507785.1:16476908-16574408 GCF_037356315.1 Lithobates pipiens
CTGGCCTACCGGGATACCGGGAGATTTCCCGGTAGGCTACCTGCCCTGGGGCCACTTTTGGTTGCGGGTGCATTGTTCCCCTCTCGCCTCCTATATAGATAACATGGGGCGGGCTGCTCTGTGTTCAGCCGCCGCGCAGTGAGACAGTCCCGCCCCCAGACCGGCTCGTGTGATAGGCGTTGATTCTATCTACTATCACACAAGCAGGTCTGGGAGGGCGGGGCTGTGTTACATCACGGTGGCCAATCACAGAGCCAGCCAGCTCCGTGTTATCCATAGGAGGAGATGCCGCCTGTACCATCCCGTGTGCCTGGATAGGAGGATTGAGGGAGGGAGGGACTGCATATAGAGGAAATGATCTTTCTATATTCCTCCATGCAGCCGCTGAATGCTTGCAGGAGTGAGAGGAAGAGAATCAAGCATTCAGCGGCTTCATGGAGGAATATAGAAAGATCGTTTCCTCTATATGCAGCCCCACCCCCTCGATCCTCCTATCCAACTTATTTTACTGCCCCCCAATTCACCTTGTGCTCCCTGCCCCCCCCCCCAGTGCTCTCCTCCCCCACCACACTCTAATACCCCCCAGTTCTCTCCACCCCTGTTCTTTCTGCCCCCTGCTCTCCCCCCCTTCAGTGCTCTCTCCCCCCCTCAGTGCTCCCCCCCCAGTTCTCGTTCTCTGCTCTCCCCCCCTGTTCTTTCTCACCCCCCATTGCTCTCCAGCTCTCCCCATCACTCTCCAGCCCCCCAATCTCCCAACCCCTGTTCTTTCTGGTGCTCTCAAACCCCACCCATCGCTCTCCTGCCCCCCCGTGCTCTCCACCCCTGTTCTTTTTGGCTCCCTGCAGCACTCTCCACTCCCCACCCCACCCCTTTACTCTCAACTCCCCCCTGCATTTTTCCCCCACCCATGTGCTCTCCACCCCCCATAGTGCTCTCCAGTCCCCCGTTCTTTCCACCCCTGTTCTGTTCTTTCTTGCCCCCACTGGGGCTTTCAAGCTCCCCCCATTGCTCTCCACTCCCCCCGCTCTTTGTACCCCCCCAGTACTCTCCAACCCTGTTTTTCTGCCCCCCCAGCGCTCTTCGCCACCCCACACTCTTAGCCCCCATGCTCTCCGTGTTCTTTTTGCCCCCCCCCCCAGTGCTCTAAAGTTCCCCCCAGGGGACCAGAGGACAGGCTGACTGGGGCCGGAAAATGAGGACAGCTGAAGGTCCAGGTGGCCAGGGACCACTCCATCTCACAGCAAACAGATCCTTTGGAAGGAGCACCGTCCCCATCCAAAACGGGAACAGACCCTGTCTGCTGCTGGCCATCATGGATATCCTGCTGGCATGCAAGGTACCATACCGAGCATCAACAACACGCTCTCCCACAGACAGGGACTGCAGACTGGGACATGGGTCACAGGAGGGGCTGCAATGGTGGGCACAGTGAGGCTGCAATGGTAGTTACAGTGAGGCTGCAATGTCACTGATGTAAATGGGGAGTGTGTGTGTGTGTATATATATATATATACGCGACTTGCGTATGCGTTCGCTTATGCGTACAAATACAGAGGGATAGGATGCATTATATTTTTTAATTATTTATTTTTTTATTTTTACTCTGTTCCTTTTAATTTTTTTGATTACTTTTATTCCTATTACAAGGAATGTAAACATTTCTTGTAATAGAAATGAGCATGACAGGTCCTCTTTTTAGGGATTTGGGGTCAAAAAGACTCCAGATCTCTCATTTATTTTTGCCGTTTACATCATTATTTTGACATTAAATACCTATATCTGCCATAACCATGGTATTATTTTGCACTGTGGGCAATTCTTTATAAGTAAAAGTGGTCCCAGTGGCGGATTCCCTGCCTTTGTAATAGAAATAAGGATGACCGTTCATCTTTATGGAGAGATCTGGGGTCAAAAAGGATGACATTTTTTTTGCAACACTGGGGTTCTGCTATCGATTACTGGGAAAAATCTTTACATTCATTGCGCACATTGGGGGTTATTTACTAAAGGCAACTCCACTTTGCACGGCAAGTGCACTTGGAAGTGCAAACACTGTAAATCCAAGGGGGACGTGCAAGGAAAATAAAAAACAGCATTTTAGCTTGCACGTGATTGGATGATAAAATCAGCAGTGCTTTCCCTCATTTCAGATCTACCCCCTAGATTTAGAGTGACTGAACTTTCAAGTGCACTTGCAGTGCAAAGTGGATTTCCCTTTCATAAATAACCCCCATTGTATTGATGAAGGTTTATAAGGCTGTAATGCTTATTTACAGCGCTGGGACTGCAGTAGTAGCCACCATGTTTTGCCGTGTAACCCCTCCCCACCCTGGTGTCTGAAATGCAGGGTTTAGGGGTGCACTATGCCAAAAGTGCAGGGTTCAGGGGTGTGTTATGTACAGAATGCAGGGTTCAGGGGTGTATTACAAATCAAGTGCGGGGATCAGTAGTGCATCATACATAACATGTAGATTTCAAGAGAAAATGCTTTCAAAAAGTTCATCAATATATTATTAAAGCTGAGCTCAGAGTAAGACAGTTTTAAATGGAATGGGGATGGGTTAGTACCTCATTTGGGTTACTGATGTCTGCGACCCCACTGGGATGATTCTGCTCACTTCCTCTCCTACTGAGATGACAGGAAACTATCCCAGTCAGGGCACAGAAAACAGTGAAACCTTGAAAAAACCTGAACCTGAAAAACCTGAAGAAAACATTTTGAGTAGAGTTCCGCTTTAAAATGTGTACTTAAACTTACCATCTTTATTTATTTTCTCTCTTTAGATACAATGACACACAGAATTTTAGTTCGTGACATGAAGGATGACAACAACGGACCCATTTTGGTCACTGTTAAAGTAAGTATCCTATAATGATATAGGGATTAATTAGTTCTGGTTAACCAGGGTGAAGAAAGTCGCATGGCTATAAAGAACAGGCCTGTACCAACCCCAGCAGAGGAAGGGAGAGGGAATAGCTATAAGCCATCTTTCCTCATATGGGGAAAATCTTGCCGCAACATCGCGTACCTGTACGTCATTCTGCTTCAAGTGGTTGTAACGGGGTTATGCCTGCAGCTGCAGTAAAGGCGCAGATTAGCGACTTGGGATATTGCCGCAGACATTCTGACACTTTGTGGGAACCAGTGACACTAATACAGTGATCAGTGCTAAAAAAAAATGCACTGTCACTGTACTAATGACACTGCCTGGAAAAAAATTAAACATCAGGAGAGATTAAAAAGTTAAATGTATGCCTAGCCAGTGCTTTACCACACTGTGTGAGGTGCTTTCACTAGGGGAGAGATGGAATTTATTCCCTGCTTTGCGGAGACACAAATTCCATCCCTTCCGTCCTGTCAGCTGGCGATTTGCCTTGTTTGTTCTGACGATTGGTGGGTGCCGGAGGTCACCGGGCACCCGGCGCCCGCAGATCGGAAGCGAGGCGCCTCCCCGGACATGTCAGGTCAATGTCTATAGATGGAACTGGATGGACTTGTGTCTTTTTTCGACCTGACTAACTATGTAACTATGGTGCGCAGGGTGCTGCTCTGTAGCATTAAAACTGCTATAGGGCGGACCTGAAGGGGTTAAAGTAGAACACCCATCAAGACAGTTCAGATGGATTGGGCAAAGGGTTAGAACCTCAGTTGTATATTTATTGCTGCCTGCAATCCTAATGGGAGGATTCAGCTTACTTCTCCTCCTGCCATGATGGGAAGTAAAGGGAAACTTTCCCAGTCAGGACACAGAGAACAATAATAACCTTGCAAAAGTTTGAAACCCCCCCCAATCCAAATCTAAAAGAACGAGTAGAACTTTAGAATCTGTCCTTCCACTTACCTTTGTGTTTTTTCCTTTTTTTTCTTATAGGGCAAGGCTGAACAGGGGGTATGGGAACACGCGGAGATAACCACGCGTGAAGGAAGAAGGTTGAAATTAAGTTGGGTGTATAGGTCCTATAAAGAGGACAGAAAAGAAAATCAAGAGGAGGACAGACAAGAAAACGAAGAGGACAAGAAAGTGGTTGGAGGGGAAGGCGGAAAAGAAGCCAAAACGCCTAAAGAAGAAGAGAAATGGAATGTATTAAGGGCCAGCTTCTTCTGCCTCCCCCCAGTCCAAAAGAAAAATGGCGATGATATGACCAGCGGTTGTCACGGATGCAGCTGGAACCCTTTAGAATTTTTCTATTGGGTCGTGGGACCTGTTTGGGAACAGATAAGAAAAGTAAGTACCTCATACAATTATACTGCTCAGGTAATCCTATAGATAACTAGCAGTCTCTCACAAACAAGCAGTTTAGGACTAGGAGAAGAACAAAGCTCCGTGGGTAGCTGGAGAACATTCTTCTCATGGGGTTGGGGTGGGGGGACACAATTATAATTAATAAAAAATTGGCCAGGATTCAATTGCAGAACTTTAACCACTTCAGCCCCGAAAAGAATTTCCCCCCTTCCTGACCAGAGCACTTTTTGCGATTCGCCACTGCATCGCTTTAACTGGCAATTGCGCAGTCGTGCGATGTTGTATCCAAACAAAATTGACGTCTTATTTTTCCCACAAATAGAGCTTTATTTTGGTGCTATTTGATCGCCTCTGCGGTTTTTATTTTTTGCACTATAAACAAAAGAATAGTCACAATTTCGAAAAAAATGCATTATTTTTTACTTTTTGCTATACTAAATATCCCCCAAAAATATATGAAAAAACATTTTTTTAATAATATTAAAATCATTGATTACTCTGTAAATGACACTGGCATTGAAGGGCTTGACCACTAGGGGGCAGTGAAGGGGTTGTGTCCTAGGGAGTGATTCTAACTGTTAGGGGGCTGGACTTCAACAGACAGGACAGTGATCATAGCTCCCGATGAGTGTCCTGTCATTAGGCAGAATGGGGAAATGCTTTGCGTACAAAAGTATCTCCCCGTTGTTCTCCGTGACACGATCTCGGGCACTCGGCGGACATCGAGTCCGCTGGACCCGCAGTCACGAGTCCTCCGGTGACTCACGCTTGCAACACTGCTTCTTAAAGGGGACATACCTGTACGCCTTTTTGCCTGCCAGTGCTATTCTGCTGACGTAAATCGACGTGCGCTGGTTGGGAAACGGTTAATGAATGTTCCTTTTCTAGTGTATTGGTGGAGGGGGTGTTGATTGGCAATGGCAGAATCTGTTACCATCCCTTATTCTAGAGCAGGGGTCTCCAGACTTTCTAAACAGAGGACCAGTTTACTGTCCTTCAAATTGTAGGGAGGCCAGACTGGACAGCCAGTGGGAGTAGAAAATGACCCGACGTCGTTGGTAGTAAACAGTTCCCCATCTTATGGTATTAGGGGGAGGAATAGTGCCGCATCCTTGGTGTCAGTGGGAGGAATAGTGCCCATTAAAAGCAAGCAAAGGGCCACATCTGACTCCGGGTCCGCAGTTTGGAGACCACTGTTCTAGGGGGATAAATAGTAATTAAGAAATGTTTTCTAGCTTTCTCAACAGTGGTCATTCAGCCTGGTCAGGGTGTCCCATTTAAGGACCCCTCCAAATTCCCTCAGGGCTCTTAGTAAAGTAATGCCCCCCCCCCCCCCCCCCCCCACCATTTATCCTTCTAAATGTACAAAAGTCATGACACTGGCTGAACATATAGAAAGGGTTCCTATACTGTACGCCGAATTCCTGGCCACCTATCAGGCTCACCTCTTCTATAGAGACATTTTCCTGATAAAAATGATCATTTTTGGGGAAACACATAAACCATAAAGGACAAAGTCCTAAACTGATAAGTAGTGCATAAGTGACAGGCTGTCTGATGTAGCTGAAAGGTGATACTAGTGTGTTATATCAATTCATGAATTCTTTCCTTTTCTATTCCACAGTGTGGTTGCATAATTGGCTGCCAGTGCGCCTTCAGAGACATGCAACAAAAACCAGACAACAGGACGAGTGAGGAGAAAGAGGAGTGGCAGAGAATGGAAGAGGATGAATGGATCCTTAAGGAACAGGCAGGAGATGTGAACATTAAGAAACTTAAAGAGTCAAACATGAAACAGATGGAATTCCAGCCATGTGAGCTGGAAGACCTGAAGATAGAATGGCAGTATGAGGTAGCAGATGAAGAGGAGGTAAAGAAAACTCATACGTGGCATGTGAAAAACATCTGGGAGCCTGCAAAACAAAGGAAAAAGACCGAAGTAAACCAGTCAGATAAAGAGAAAGAAAACAGTGAAGAGGCCGAGCAGAAAGAAGAAGAGAAAGACAACAGCGAAGAGGCCGAGCAGAAAGAAGAAGAGAAAGACAACAGCGAAGAGGCCGAGCAGAAAGAAGAAGAGAAAGACAACAGCGAAGAGGCCGAGCAGAAAGAAGAAGAGAAAGACAACAGCGAAGAGGCCGAGCAGAAAGAAGAAGAGAAAGACAACAGCGAAGAGGCCGAGCAGACATGTTGTCAATGCCGTTGTATACACCCATGCGCACTTCTGGGTTGTTTTGTAGGACCTTTGTGGAGGTTCATGAAAAAAGTAAGTACCCTTTAAAATTAAACTGCTTGGGGGGGTCAGTCACAACTTCCCTCAGGGCCCCTAGTAATATCCTCCCTTTTGCATTTATACTCCTAAAAATACTAAACTCATGACACTGGCTGAACATATAAAAAGGGTTTGTATATTGTACACCAAATTCCCAGCCACCTATCAAGCCGACCTCTTCTATGGAGGATACTAGCTTATAAAAACTGCCATTTTTGGGGAAACATATATATCATAAATTAATGTCAAGTAGTGCAGAAGTGACACTGTCTGTGATGTAGCTGAAAGGTGATACTAGTGTTTTATATAATCTAATCAATTTCTTTTCTTTTCCACAGCACCCTTGCTCATGTTTCTGTGGCGGCAAATTTGAAGATAAGCAAGAAGATCTGTACTGGTTCAAATTAACTAGGGAAGAGCGAGCGAGGCGGCTAAGAAGAGCTAAGGAGAGAGATATAACTGCCTTCCGGGAGGAGTGGGCAAAGGTGATCAGAGATAGAGAGAAGGAAGAAGAGGAAAGGAGGAGAGAGAAAAGGGTAATAGAGGAGGAGAAAAAACGGGAGCAGCGGGTGAGAACAAAGAGGGAGAGGGAGAGACAGATGCCAACAGAAGAGAGGAGGAGAGAAATAAGGATACGAGAAGAGGAGAAGGTCAGGGAGGAGCGAGTCAGAGCAAAGAGGGCGAGAGAACAGAGAGCAAAAGAAGGCCAGACGAGAGAGAAGCAAAATGAGGAAAGGAAGAGGGAATGAGGAGAGAATGAGAGCAAAGAGGGACTGGCTGGAGAAGATAACAGAAGGGAGGGCAGGGGCTGGCCCAGTTCTGGTCATCTCCTGCAGTCGCATTCGCAGTCTGGTCATCTCATGTAGTCGCATTCCCAGTCTGGTCATCTCCTGTAGTCACATTCCCAGTCTGGTCATCTCCTGTAGTCACATTCGCAGTCTGGTCATCTCCTGTACTATGTCGCATTCGCAGTCTGGTCATCTCCCGTACTATGTCGCATTCGCAGTCTCTGGTCATCTCCTGTACTATGTCGCATTCGCAGTCTCTGGTCATCTCCTGTAAGTCGCATTCGCAGTCTGGTCATCTCCTGTAGTCGCATTCGCAGTCTGGTCATCTCCTGTAGAGACATTCGCAGTCTGGTCATCTCCCTTAGTCGCATTCGCAGTCTGGTCATCTCCTGTAGTCGCATTCGCAGTCTGGTCATCTCCTGTAGAGACATTCGCAGTCTGGTCATCTCCCTTTGTCGCATTCGCAATCTGGTCATCTCCTGTAGTATGTCGCATTCGCAGTCTGGTCATCTCCTGTAGTATGTCGCATTCGCAGTCTGGTCATCTCCTGTAGTATGTCGCATTCGCAGTCTGGTCATCTCCTGTAGTATGTCGCATTCGCAGTCTGGTCATCTCCTGTAGTATGTCGCAGTCTGGTCATCTCCTGTAGTCGCCTTCGCAGTCTGGTCATTTCTTGTATCATGTCGCATTTGTAGTCACTGTATTTTTATTTATAACTATATATATGCATATGAGCATATCATTTTTTTATTTTTTTTGATGGGGGAGTGGATCTTGGGTGGGAGTTCCCACACTTTTTTCCCCAGGACTTGACCCCTGGAGAGAGGGAGTGGGAAAGGGAGGTAAGAGAGGGGTTGAGGGGTGGGGTGAGAGAGAGAGGGGGTGAAAGGGGGATAGAGAGAAAGGGGGGTGAAAGAGAGAGGGAGTGAGAAGGGGAGTTTGCTTTTACAATAAGTAAATCAGCGACTCCAGCACTGTAGGAGGTGATTTCACCACCACAGGTTAAAAAAAAGAGCATATATGCCGAAGCATAGGGGCGGGAGGGGGGGGTGGTGGGCGATTTGCCCCTAACATTAGGGGTGGATCGCCCCCATGATTCGGCATATATTTTTTACTCTTTTTTTTTTGGCACAAATTGTTTTATTGAGTTAATGTTTTGACTCCAGCGCTGTAGGTGATTTCACCATCACGGGTTAAAAAAAAAGAGCACATATGCCGAAGCGTGGGGGCGGGGGGGTGGTGGGCGATTTGCCCCTAACATTAGGAGTAGATTGCCCCCATGATTCGGCATATATTTTTTTCCCCATGACTTGACCCCTGGAGAGAGGGAGAGGGAAAGGGAGGTGAGAGAGGGGTTGAGGGGTGGGGTGAGAGAGAGGGGTGAAAGAGAGAGGGAGTGAAAAAGGGGTTTAGAGAGAGAGGGGGGTTAGAGAGAGGGGGTGAGAAAGGGGGATAGAGAGAAAGGGAGTGAGAAGGGGAGTTTGCTCTTACAATACGTAAATCAGCGACTCCAGCACTGTAGGAGGTGATTTCACCACCACAGGTTAAAAAAAAGAGCATATATGCCGAAGATTGGGGGCGAGGGGGGGGGGAGTGGTGGGCGATTTGCCCCTAACATTAGGGGTGGATTGCCCCCCATGATTCGGCATATATTTTTTACTCTTTTTTTTTTTTGGCACAAATTGTTTTATTGAGTTAATGTTTTGACTCCAGCGCTGTAGGTGATTTGACCACCACGGGTTAAAAAAAAAAGGGCAAATATGCCGAAGCGTGGGGCGGGGGGGTGGTGGGCGATTTGCCCCTAACATTAGGGGTGGATTGCCCCCATGATTCGGCATATATTTTTGGCACAAATTGTTTTATTGAGTTAATGTTTTGACTCCAGCGCTGTAGGTGATTTCACCACCACGGGTTAAAAAAAAAAGAGCACATATGCCGAAGCGTGGGGGTGGGGGGGTGGGTGGCGATTTGCCCCTAACATTAGGGGTGGATTACCCCCATGATTCGGCATATATTTTTTACTCTTTTTTTTTTTTGGCACAAATTGTTTTATTGAGTTAATGTTTTGACTCCAGCGCTGTAGGTGATTTGACCACCACGGGTTAAAAAAAAAAAAGAGCACATATGCCGAAGCGTGGGGCGGGGGGGTGGTGGGCGATTTGCCCCTAACATTAGGGGTGGATTGCCCCCATGATTCGGCATATATTTTTGGCACAAATTGTTTTATTGAGTTAATGTTTTGACTCCAGCGCTGTAGGTGATTTCACCACCACGGGTTAAAAAAAAAAGAGCACATATGCCGAAGCGTGGGGGTGGGGGGGTGGTGGGCGATTTGCCCCTAACATTAGGGGTGGATTGCCCCCATGATTCGGCATATATTTTTTACTCTTTTTTTTTTTTGGCACAAATTGTTTTATTGAGTTAATGTTTTGACTCCAGCGCTGTAGGTGATTTGACCACCACGGGTTAAAAAAAAAAGAGCACATATGCCGAAGCGTGGGGCGGGGGGGTGGTGGGCGATTTGCCCCTAACATTAGGGGTGGATTGCCCCCATGATTCGGCATATATTTTTGGCACAAATTGTTTTATTGAGTTAATGTTTTGACTCCAGCGCTGTAGGTGATTTCACCACCACGGGTTAAAAAATAAAGAGCACATATGCCGAAGCGTGGGGGCAGGGGGGTGGTGGGCCATTTGCCGCTAACATTAGGGGTGGATTGCCCCCATGATTCGGCATATATTTTTTACTCTTTTTTTTTTTGGCACAGATTGTTTTATTGAGTTAATGTTTTGATTCCAGCGCTGTAGGTGATTTCACCACCACAGGTTAAAAAAAAGAGCATATATGCCGAAGCATGGGGGCGGGGGGGGGGGTGGTGGGTGATTTGCCCCTAACATTAGGGGTGGATTGCCCCCATGATTCGGCATATATTTTTTACTTTTTTTTTTGGCACAAATTGTTTTATTGAGTTAATGTTTTGACTCCAGCGCTGTAGGTGATTTCACCACCACGGGTTAAAAAAAAAGAGCACATATGCCGAAGCGTGGGGGTAGGGAGGTGGTGGGCGATTTGCCCCTAACATTAGGGGTGGATTGCCCCCATGATTCGGCATATATTTTTGGCACAAATTGTTTTATTGAGTTAATGTTTTGACTCCAGCGCTGTAGGTGATTTCACCACCACAGGTTAAAAAAAAGAGCATTTATGCCGAAGCATGGGGGCGGGGGGGGGTGGTGGGCAATTTGCCCCTAACATTAGGGGCAGATTGCATCCATGCTTTGGCATATATTTTTTAATCTGTCTTTTTTTGGCAGATTGTTGTTTTATTGAGTTAATGTTTTATTGTTACCATTGTTTGCTTTTCGGGTAGGCCATTCAGCTGAATCACTGATTTATTTATCTTGACATCAACATAGTTTGATATTGATCTGCGCCAGTGCAGGGATCAGTGGTTGCACATCACAACAGTGAACGCGCATGCGCGATGCTGCGGCAGTAACCAGGCAATGGGGACGCTGTAGTGCCGGGGGGGCCACCAATGCCATGGAGACGCATGACGTTGGCGAACCCTGGCCCGACACAGATCGGCGCCTGTGTGGGGGTAAATGTTTGCAGGTCAGCTCAGATTACAGCAGTCATCGCCGGCCACCCATGCGTGATGCACCAGCGGTGTCCAAGTAACTGCAGTGCCGCTGGGCACACCCATCTAGGCTGATAAAGTAAAAATAAAATTAATAAAAATAATACTAATAATAAATATAGAAATAAAGAAAAAGGAAAAATGTATCAAAAAAAATAAAAAGGGGGGGGGTGGACAGGAGGAAAAGGAGAGAAAAAATGTGCCCCTAAGATTAGGGGCGAACTGCCCCCATGCTTCGGCATATATTTTTTACATTTATTTTTTTTGGGGCACAGATTGTTTTATTGTTATCGTTGTTTGCTTTTCAGGCACGCCATTCAGCTGCAGCATTGATTTTATTTATCTTGACATCAACATAGTTTGCTCTCATGATACATAAATCAGCGACTCCAGCGCTGTAGGTAATTTCACCACCACAGGTTAAAAAAAAAAAGCATATATGCCGAAGCATGGGGGCGGGTGGGGTGGTGTGCGATTTGCCCCTAACATTAGGGACGGATTTCCCCCCATGCTTCGGCATATATTTTTTACTCTTCTTTTTTTTTTGCACAGATTTTTTATTGAGTTAATGTTTTATTGTTACCATTGTTTGCTATTGTTTGATACATAAATCAGCGACTCCAGCGCTGTAGGTGATTTCACCACCACAAGTAAAAACAAGAGCATATATGCCGAAGCGTGGGGGAGGGGGGGGCGATTTCCCCCTAACATTAGGGGCGGATTTCCCTCATGCTTCTACATATGTTTTTTACTCTTTTTTTTGGCACAGATTGTTGTTTTATTGAGTGAATATTTTATTGTTAACATTGTTTGCTTTTCAGGTACGCCATTCAGCTGCAGCATTGATTTATTTATCTTGACATTAACATCATTTGCTCTCACGATATGTAAATCAGTGACTCCAGCGCTGTAGGAGGTGATTTCACCACTGCAGGTAAAAAGAAAAAAAAGCAGCGCATGTATGCCCATCATTAGAAGTGGGTGGATGCAGGGCGGTATTCTAATGGTTGGCATACAACCGATCAATCTTTTTTTTTTTTTTTTTTTCATGCAGCCAAAAGAACATTCCAATATATGCCCAACAAGGACCAGCGACGTACTGGTATTGAGTAGTTATGAGTGACTTTGGTTTCGCTGGATATAAACAGCGCCATTGGGAAATTGGAAAAGAATCTTATCACACTGATCTTGGTGTGGTCAGATGCTTTGAGGGCAGAAGGGATATCTAGAGTCTAATTGAGCCCAAATTAAAAAAAAGAGTACCTATCATTACCTATTGCTGGCATAGGGGATATTTACATTCCCTGTGATAACAATAAAAATTATTAAATAAAATGAAAGGAAAAGTGTATAAAAATAAAAAAATGCAAAATAAATAATTAAAAATAAAAATAAAGCACCCCTGTCTCCCCCATCCCGTACTCGCACGCAAAGGTGAACACAAGCATCGTTCTTGTGTCATATGTAAACAGTAATTGCCCCTATGCATGTGAGCTATCACTACGAACGTCAGATTGAGGGCAGTAATTCTAGCAGTAGACCTTCTCTGTAAATCTAAAGTAGTAACCTGTAAAGGCTTTTAAAATGTATGTAATTTGTTGCCACTGCACGATTGTGCAAAATTTTAAAACATGTCGTGTTTGGTATCTATGTACTTTGACTTCCTCACCATAGTTTCAGATTCCCTTAAATGTCAAGATAGCACAAGACCGCCCCCCAAATGACTCCATTTTGAAAAGTAGATACCCCAAGCTATGTGCTGAGAGGCATGTTGGGTCCATGGAATATCTTATATTTTGCCACAAGTTTTGTGAAAATACAAACTTTTTTTTGTTGCACAAAGTTGTCATTAAATGATCTATTGCTTGAACATGCCATGGGCATATGTGAAATTACACCCCAAAATACATTCTGCTGCTTCTCCGAGTACGGGGATACCACATGTGTGGGTCTTTTTTTTTTTGTGGGAGCCTAGCCGCGTACAGGACCCCAAAAGCCAATCACCGCCTTCAGGGTTTCTAAGGGGCGTAAAATAGTGATTTCACTGCTCACTACCTATAACAGTTTCGGAAGCCATGAAATTCCCAGATAGCACAACCCCCCCCCCCCAAATTAACATATTTGGAAAGTAGACAATCCAAGGTATTTGCTAAGAGGCATATGAGTATTTTGCATCTCTAGTTTGTTTTGGAAAAGGAAATGATGATTGATCGATAAGTTGCGCTGCAATCACGGCAAAGTCACAACGCGTAAAGCTTGCCGCTCAAAAGGAGCAGGAACTTCATTTATTTAGTCCACCAATTGAGGCAAAATAGCACCGCGATTGGGGTGCCATTAATAAGTAATGGCATTGCAATCGCATCCCAGGTTTTGCCCCAATTCTGAAATCGCAGGCAGAATCATAGCTATTCCACCTGCGATTCCAAATGCCTAGGGGTTGAATGGAGCCTTAGGCTCTATTCACAAAGCTAAGAGCTTTACATTAATCTGTCGAGGTGCATTCACACTAAGAATTGCATATGAATCACACAGGATCCCATCACATGTTCCTGTGCATTTTGCATGCAGTTCTGTGCAGTGAAATTTCTGAAATTGCACTGCACCGGACCAAAAGTACTTTTGGAAACGCACTACAAACAGATCAAATGATACTTAGGTACCATGCGATCTGGAGTGCACAGCATTTTAGTATGAATGGGCCCTAAACCAGGTGAAAAGTTGTTGGACGAGCAGCAGCTGCAATCCGAACAGATGCAAGCACTGCATGAGGCTTTAATTTTATTTTTTGGGTGAATAATGATTTGATTTGTTATATTTTTGGATGCATAGAATGCACTTTTTGGTTAAGTTCTATTGGCAGATAGCATGTCTAATTTTATTTGTTTTCTTTTTTTAATGCACAATAAAAAAATTGAGGAGAATAATACTTGGCTATGTGTTTTACTTCAAATGACAGTTAAAAAAAATTCAATGTAAAATTGACTAGGGACACCAACATAGTTGTATCTTTGTTCTTAAAAACGATGGGATAATGGCGTTGTGGTAACTTCCCAGATAATAAATAAAAAAAAGCATAATAATATTATTCTTGATATCACTAGAAGAAAAAAGCCTTTGAAAATGTGTTTGCCATAACTCCATCAGTATCACCAGCAAAGCAGCTTCATTATTATCACATTAAAGAAGAAGAGAATTGTGCGCTGCAGTTCGAAATTTCATAATTCACCACGTCACAAATGTTAATTCTCCATTACCAATGCTAGTTTACAAGACCGATCACTTCTGGCTCATCCTTGCTTCCGAGCATGCGTATTTGTACTTTGTATTTTTGTATGATGGACTTGTGTACACACGCTCTTAAAATTCGACAACAGACTGCTGTCCGTGGAAAATTTATAAGCCTGCTATCCAACATTTGTCTGTGAAGAATCCGACAGAAATTGTCCGATGGAGGGTACAAATGGTCGGATTTTAGGCCAACAGTCTGTCATCACACAATAATAATAATAAAAGAGGCAATTGTATTGCCTATAAAATTTTGAGTAGACGAAAGGAAAGAGGATTATTCATTTTGGATCTGGAAACATCATGCAGCGGCAGTATTACGGAGAGTCATGGACTGGGTGCACGGTTCTCCATATAAAAATGGGTGTCATTAGAGGCAGAACTGAGTAAATCAGCCCTGAGTGAGATTATCTGGATTCCAAGGCAGTATAGAGGTTCCTCTAGAGAAATGGCCCCAATTATAGAAACACTGAGAGTATGGGATAAACTTTCTAAAAATACATTTTTGCAGCATAATAGTCCTCTGATGCAGTTGATAGGTAATAATTTTTTTCCCTCCAGCTAAGGATAATAAATTGTTCTTAAAATGGACCTCCTCGGATTATTTGAGGTTGAAGGACGTCTTGAATGGAAATGCCCTCTGTTCACTATTGGAACTGAGGAAAATATGGGGAAACATCATAGGATACATGGAGGTATAGACAACTTCAACATTTTGTAGAATCTCTTCCGAAACCCCTTTGCTCAGTTGGTGAGCCAAATTTAAGGGAAAGATTTGTCGATCAAGCGGGGAATAAATAGACAAGGGATTTCCAGTTTATATATAATGTTCATGATGCACCAAAATGAGGCATCCTTGTGTCCCTTGGAGGGGTGGGGATGGTAACGGAATCAGTTATTGCCTGAAACAATGAAAAGTTAGTTTTTGACTATGGTCACTCATCCTCCATGGACACAAGGATGAAGGAAATGAATTACAAATTATTAATTAAATGGTATTATGTTCCAATAAAATCAGTTCAGGCCTGTCCCCTTTATGTTGGAGGGAATGTGGGAAGAATGGAACACATGCATATATATGGTGGCAGTGTCCCTTTATTCAACCCTGTTGGAAGGAAGTACTGGACTGGATAAAGAAAATCAGTGGGAAAGAAACTGGATTTGATCCCTGGCAATGCTTGTTCCATGCAACGGGGATGCAGAGGAAGAAATATAGAGCAGCAATTACTCCATTTCTGCTGAATGCAGCAAAATAGTGATGGACGAACTTCCGACGGGACGTTTCGCAAACGCGGCCGATAGTTCACGAACCGGAACGTTCGCGGCGGGCCCCATTGACTTCAATGGGAGGCGAACTTTGCAAACCTATAGGTCAAATTTGCAGCCACAAAATAATTATTAGCTGTGCAAACATAGTCCCACCACATGGCCAATGACATAACACATGTATGAGGTGAATTTGGGATCGACAACTACAAGCATTCTTTTTTTATATGGGAAATTGTTGTGACAATTCAGGACTGTGGAGCGCATGAAGGCAATGGAGGAGAGGGAAGGTCAGGGACCAGGGTAGGCAAAGAAGAGGGTGCAGGAGATGATCACCAGCAGCGTCACATACAGCAATGACACCTGCACTGTGATAGAGTCATCTAACAACAGCACCGTGATAGAAAGCACTGACATCAGCAGCGTGACATACAGCAAAGACACCTGCACCGTGATAGAGTCATCTGACAACAGCACCGTGATAGAGAGCACTGACATCAGCAGCGTGACATAAAGCACTCACACCAGCACCGTGATATACAGCACTGACAGCAGCACCGTGATAGAGAGCACTGACATCAGCAGCGTGACATAAAGCACTCACACCAGCACCGTGATATACAGCACTGACAGCAGCACTGTGACAGAGAGCACTGACATCAGCACCGTGATATACAGCACTGACACCTGCACCATAAGCAGCCCCAGGAGGAAGTCAGCATAGCACAGGGATGGTGGGAGCCCCTCATAATGAGCATAGCACAGGGATGGTGGGATCCCCATCTTATTATGCACCGCAGAGGTACAGCCCCAGGAGGAAGACAGCACAGCACACGGATGGTGGGAGCCCCTCATAATAAGCAGCCCCAGGAGTAAGTCAGCACAGCACAGGGATGGTGGGAGCCCCTCATAATGAGCATAGCACAGGGATGGTGGGAGCACCTCAAAATATGCACAGCAGAGGTACAGCCCCAGGAGGAAGTCAGCACAGCACAGGGATGGTGGGAGCCCCTCATAATATGCACAGCAGAGGTACAGCCCCAGGAGGATGTCAGCACAGCACAGGGATGGTGAGAGCCCCTCATAATAAGCAGCCCCAGGAGAAATATGACACCGCTCAACCTCTTCAAAGAGGAGGGTACGGGCATATAGTACGGTGTGCTTTTTTTGGACAAGGAAGTGAGCCAAATGAAGAAAGAAGGTCTGTGTGCTCGATTAAAAAAATTGTTTATAGAGATATACATGGTCTACTGGTCACATGTGTTGAATTCCTCCGAGATCCATGCCTCATTCATTTTTAGAAATGTGAGGTAGTTAACACTGTCGTGAGCTAGGCGAGTACGCTTATCGGTGCTGCGTTGAACGTCCTTTCGGACAGGACACTGGATGAGGGGCAAGCCAACAGTTCGATTGCAAATTGGGCAAGCTCTGGCCAGAGGTCAAGCTTGCCCACCCAGTAGTCCAGGGGTTCATCACTCCTCAGAGCGTCCACATCGGCCGTTAGCCCGATGTAGTCGGACACCTGACGGTCTAGGCGTTCCCTGATGCTGGATCCGGATGACACCTGTCGATGGGTCGGCTGAAAAAATGACCTCATATCCGAAGTCACCAACACATCTTCAAACCGGCCTCTTCTTGCAGGCGCTGTTGGATTGGTACCCGCAACTCCTTCTCTGGGAGTGGGAATTGCTCCTCTGCCAGCGCACGCAAAAGCAGAATGCAGCATTTCTCGAAGCAAGGCCTGGAAGTGCTGCATTCTGACAGCCCTCTGCGACGGCGGTAACATTTCCGCCATTTTGTGTTTGTACCGGGGGTCTAAGTACGTTGCCACCTAGTACTGGTCCTTGACCCTTATGCTTTTTATACGAGGGTCCCTATTAAAACACTGGAGCATGAAGGCCCCCATTTGCACTAAAGTGGAAGTGGTGTGGTGGCCTGGCTCCTGCTCATCATCCAGGATAATGTCGTCCTCTTCATTCTCCTCTCCCCATCCACGCACAACAGGGATCCCAGAAAGGTTTAAAGCATGCATTTCTTGCTCCTCCTCATCCGCCCCGGCACCATCCTCCTCTGACTCCTCTTCAGACTCCTGTTGTTGACTTGTCTCAGATAGAGTAGCCCCCCTGGGAATTCATCCAGCATTGCGACTTCCTCATCTTCCCGCTCCTGCTCCTCCACAGCTTGATCAATGACAACGCAATGCACGCTCCATAAAGAAGGCATAAGGTACCATGTCACTGATGGCGCCATGGCTGCGACTGACCAGTTTGGTGATCTCTCCAAATGGGCGCAGAAGTCTGCATGCGTCGCGCAGCCACTGGCGCGGTGAAAAAAACCTCAGCTCTCCAGAACCGGTTCTGCCGCAGAGTTCATACAGGTACACGTTAACTGCACGTTTCTGCTGGAGCAGCCTATCAAGCATATAGAATGTTGAGTTCCATCGCGTCGGGCAATCACAAATAAGACGTCTGACCGGCAGATTGTGTCGCCGCTGAATGTCAGCAAGGCGAGCCATGGCCGTGTAAGATCTTCTAAAATGGGCCGAGATTTTCCTTGCCTGCCGCAAGATGTCAGGGGTATTTGTCCGCAAGATGTCCCAGGGTATTTAACAATGAATCACTGCACGACCAAGTTTAAGACGTGTGCCATGCATGGCACGTGCGTGATTTTGCCCTGTTTCAATGCGCTAAGCAGATTGGCACCGCTGTCACACACCACTTTACCAACTGTCAATTTGAGCGGTGTTAGCCACTGATCTGCCTGTGAACGCAAAGCTGAAAGGAGTGCCGGGCCAGTGTGGCTCTTGGCTTCCAGGCACAACAGACGCAGCATGGCATGGCAACGTCTCACCTGGCATGTGGAATAGGTTCTGGGGAGTTTGGGCGGCGCAGCGGAAGAGGCGCTAGCAGCAGAAAAGGAGGAGTCAGCTGAGGAGGAGAGGGAGGAGGATAGAGTAGGAGGAGGAGGAGAAGAAGAATCAGGCCTGCATGCAATCCGTGGCGGTAAAACCAAATCTACGCGGGTGCCACGGGTTACATGCTTGACGGCCGTCAGAAGGTTCACCCAGTGGGCAGTAAAAGTGATATACCTTCCCTGCCCGTGTTTGCTAGACCACATGTCTGTGGTCAGATGTAACTTGGCACCGACACTGTGTGCCAGAGATACATTCACTTGCCGCTGAACATGGCCATATAGCTCTGGGATGCCCTTCTCTGAGAAATACTTCCTTCCTGGGACCTTCCATTGTGGTGTTCCAATGGCCACAAATTTGCGTAAGGCCTCCGAGTCCACCAGTTTATATGGCAGTAGTTGGCGGGCTATGAGTTCTGACAAGCCAGCCGTCAACCGTTGGGCAAGAGGGTTATCCGGCGTCATTTTTTTACGCTCGAACATTAGGCCCACGGAAGCCTGCCTTTTTGCAGAAAACCGTGAGCTTGGCGTGATGGAAGGTGGAGTGGAGGACAATTGTGAGGAGAAGGAGAAGTAGAAGACGAGGCTGGACGGTGAGAGCCTGCAGTGTGGCTTTGTGTGTTCCGTTGCTCCCACTCGGCTCAGTGATGGCTGCCCACGTGCCTTCTTAAGGCGGTCATCCCTAGGTGAGTGTTGGGCTTACCGTGACTAATGCATTGACTGCAAAGATTGCAGATGACAACGCTATTGTCAGCAGCGGACACGTTAAAAAAAGCCCACACTGCGGAGCCATGTGCCGGTGTCTTGGGAGCGCTAGATGTGACCATACATAGTCGATGACTCGCTCCTGATACATTTGCAGTCTGCTTTGTCCCTCCTGTGCAATGTAAGTTATTCCTGCTTCTCCTCCCTATCTGCTGGTCCATATCTCCCTCTGAACTCCCCTCCTCTTCCTCTCTTGTGGGCACCCACGTGACATCACTAGACACGTCATCATCAACGTCACCTTCCCCACCGCTATAAGTAGAGATCTCGGAGTAGGCAGCAACACCGGGGACCAACCTCCTCCTTGGGCTGATTCCTGATCCAATACCAAGAGTGGCTGCACATCAGAAATGTCCTCTTGATATGGATCAGAAAATAATTCCTGTGACTCAAGTGGAAGGTATGTGGTGGTGGTGGTGTTGTTGGTGGTAGTGTCTTTGGGGGTGCATATAGCAGAGAGTGAAGAAGAGGGTGCAGATCAAGAGGATGAGGAGGGTGCAGAAGAGTAAGGCTGAGCGAGCCATTCAACCAAGTCTGGTGCGTCCTTTAAAGTAATTGAACGCACCTTCTGCAACTTCCCACTTTGGCTCAAGCCTGTTGCTCCTGCCCTACCCCTACCACCCCTGCGGAAGGGCCTGCCTCTTCCTCTGCCTGTCATTTTTTAAATGACCCTGTGACAAAGCTCTCAGTCCCTATACCAATGAAGGACTGCTGCAGTATAGGGCAGCGGTCAGCAGTAGTGCACCTCAACCCTATGTATTGTGGACCGATACCAGTCCTTATAGAATAGCAGACTGTACCTCACTCAACCCTATGTACTGTAGCACCCTAGACCAAGTTACCAGTCCTTATAAGGACTTTTGTGGACCAAGTAGGTTGTGTGTGAGTGATTAGCAGACTGTACGTCAGTCCCTATACCAATGAAGGACTGCTGCAATATAGGGCAGCGGTCAGCAGTAGTGCACCTCAACCCTATGTATTGTGGACCGATAGTCCTTATAGAATAGCAGACTGTACCTCACTCAACCCTATGTACTGTAGCACTCTAGACAGACCAAGTTACCAGTCCTGATAAAGAGCTTTGTGGAACAAGTGAGTTGTGAATGATTAGCAGACTGCAGCAGAAGGGCAGCAGTCAAGTATAATATTCTTTCTATATTTGGAAGAAAGAATATTATACGTGTACAAGCCTATTACCATACCACTGATACCAGTCCTGAAAAGAACCTTTGTGGAACTAATAGTAACAGCTACTGTTTAAACTGACCCTCACTGCCTGACACACTGCTTCCTGCCTGTCCCTATATAAACTGGCAAAACAGAGGCTGCTGAAACAATAACTGGTTACTGGAATAGCACTTTTGTGGACCTGATAGTAACAGCTAATGATGATGACTAATCTGACTGTCCCTACAGCAGCATACAATGTTCTGTCCCTTTCTCTAAACTGACAAAAGACACTCAGGCTGCTGCAACAATCAGTAGCACAGCAAACCTATCAACACCTAACACCTATACCAGTCCTGAAAAGAACTTTTGTGTACCAAATAGCTAGCAATTTATCTCTCCCTGCTCCACACAGCAACCTCTCCCTATAGTGACAGAAGAAAGAATGTAAAATGGCCGCCGGATTGGGTGTATTTATAAGTTAGGGGGAATGTTCAAGTGTCCATGTGCTGTCATGTCTCAATTTGCTGTCCTGTACCCCATGATGGATGTGTCATCAGGTCAAAGTTCTTTTACACAGTAAAAACACGGAAGTCCGCCGGGCGAACGGCGCCAATAGTCCGCCAAACGGGCGAACCACGAACAGCCGAAATTCGCCGCGAAACGACCGCCGGGCGAACTGTTCGGCCATCACTACAGCAAAAGACATTAATTCCAAACCAATGGAAATCCAAAGGTAATCCCAACAATAAAGGATTGGTTTAGGGAGGTAGATAAAATAAGCTTAATGGAAGAATACATATGCAAAATAATTCTGAAACAAAATTTGCTAGTACTTGGAGGAGCTGGTTGAAATTTAGACAAACTCAGGTTTATGTGAACTATATGGGAAGTAATTAGATGTTCCGCCGTTCCCTTTTTTTTTTTTCCTCATGGAAACTGCACTTTAAAGAGGAATTTTTCAATAGGTAGTAAAAGTGGGATAAGTTATGTTTTATTTAGATAAGATGGAATGTAATTAAGAGAATTCCATGTTATAGTTAGGGAATTAAGCTAGGGCACTGTTGGTATATATTAACTAGGTACATTTTTATTGGAGTAGTTGTCAACGGAAGTAAAAATCGAGAATTTCTCCTCTTTATAAATTTATAAACGAATAAAAAGGGTTTTGGAAAAAACACAGGGGTTTTTAAAAAAAACAAAAAAACTTTTTTTTGTTTTTATGTGTGTTCTAATGCGGGGGGGCGGAGGCGGCGGACTGGGCCATGTGGGACGATGGAATACCTTTTAACATGGTGGAATACCCTAATATGATGGAGTTTATTATGAGATAAGTCCATGTTCATGTTGATTGTGTTTTATGTTGTGTTTACTATGAATGTTTTGTATACGCCTGTATATATTTATATGGGATTGAATTGAAATGGAATATTTTTATATGTATAAAAATGATTGAACACAGAAAAACTATGGGATAGTGGTGTTGTGGTAACTTGCACCAAAAAATAAATAAATAAGCATAATAATAATCTTGATATCACTAGAAAAAAAAATCCTTTGAAAATGCGTTTGCCATAACTCCATCAGTATTACCACCAAAGCAACTTCATTATTATCTCATTAAAGAAGAAGTGAATGTGCGCTGCATTTCGAGATTTCATAATTTGGTCTGTCACGAATGTTAATTCTCCATTACGAATTCTAGTTTACAAGACCGACCGCTTCTGGCTCCTCCTTGCTTCCGAGCATGCATGTTTGTACTTTGGATTTTTGTATGACGGACTTGTGTACACATGCTTGGAAAATCCGACAACAGACCATTGTCCGTGGAGAATTTATAAGCTGTCCATCCAACATTTGTCCACAGAAAATCTGACAATTGTCCGATGGAGGGTACAATCGGATTTTAGGCCAACAGTCTGTCATCACACAATTCCCGGCAGAAAATCCGATCGTTTGTACAAGGCTTTAGGCAAGTGATCATAAGAGATAGCCATAGTCTCTTCCATGGCACTGTGTCTTTTTTCAACCTAACTATGTAAGATATATATATATATATATATATATATATATATATATATATATATATATATATTTGTTTGTCGTTTTTGTTTTTTTATTCACTTATCACATGCTTCTGTAAAATTGGAGCACAGATCATTTTACACTTTCACAATGTTGAACGTATATTAATCACGTTTATTGATGAAAACAATTTACTCAAGTGCAAAGATGGAATCATTGTAAACCACTATAAAAGACAACAGCTGCAACACTCAAAGCGTGATCAGTATCCACAAAAAAATTGTATTTTTATATACAGCTTACCTGTAAAATCCTTTTCTTGATCGTACATCACAGGACCCAGGAGCTTCATTACATAGTGGGTTATATAGGCACCTCTGGTGATTGGACACTGGTTGACCCCAATTAAGGAGAATTCCTCCCCTATATAACCCCTCCCATATGGGAGGCACCTCAGTTTTGTAGCAAAGCAATAAGAAACCACGTAAAACCCAAGAGGGGCGGGAGCCCTGTGTCCCATGATGTACTCTCAAGAAAAGGATTTTACAGGTAAACTGTATATAAAAATCCCATTTTCTTGATCATACATCACGGGACACAGGAGCTTCATTACATAGTGGGATGTTCCAAAGCAATGCCCAGATTGAGGGGAGGGAGACACAGATCATAATTATAGACCGCCAGGGACCGGAGGACCTAAACTGCAGCCTGCAGTACACTGCGCCCAAAGGCGATATCCTCTTGCCCTCTGACATCCACCTGATAGAATCTGGTGAATGTGTGGACTGATGACCAAGTTGCAGCCTTACAGATCTGAGCCAGGGAGGCCTGGTGATGCACTGCCCAAGAAGCACTTACAGCCCTAGTTGAGTGTGCTCTCACTGGAAAAGGAGGAATCTCCCCCTTTACACTATAGGCCTGAGAAATAACCTGTCTAATCCACCTTGAGAGAGTGGATTTTGACGCCGCTTGGCCCTTCCTAGGGCCTTCCGGCAAAATAAACAAGCAATCAGTTTTCCTTATCTGAGCAGTTGCTTGAAGATATATACTGATTGTTCTAACCACATCCAAAGTGTGCAAAGATTCTTCTTCTGCGGACTGTGGGTCCGGAAAAAAGTATGGTAGGATTACGTCTTGATTCAAATGGAATCCCGAAACCACCTTAGGTAAAAAGGACCTATTGGGACGCATGACCACCCGGTCCTTATGAATAATTAGATACGGCTCCTTGCTGGAAAGAGCTGCTAACTCTGATACCCTTCTAGCCGTGGATATGGCTACCAAGAAGACCAATTTTTTTAGTCAGGAGAACTAATGAAGCCAGATGCAAACGTTCAAATGGTTGCCCCTGCAAAGCCGAGAGAACCAAATTCAGATCCCATGGGCATACCGGAGGTTTGACTGGCGGTCTCATCCGCATGGCCCCCTGGCTGAAAGCCCGCACCAGGGAATGCGATGCAAGTGGCTTCTGAAAAAACACTGACAGGGCCGAAATCTGCACCTTGATAGTGCTTATGGCCAAATTAATTTCTAGGCCTGACTGGAGAAAGGCCAAGATCCTGCTAATGACATACTTTCTAGGATGCCATTTTCTGAGTTCACACCAGGAAACATATGCCCTCCAGATTTTGTAATAAATAAGCCTGGAGGCTGGCTTTCTGGCATTGACCAGAGTAGACGGGACTGGCCCCGAAACGCCCCGGTCTCTCAGAATGTGGGTCTCAGCAGCCAAACCATCAAATTCAGACTGTGTAAAGCAGGATGGTAAATTGGACCCTGTGAGAGCAGATCTGGCCGGAGAGGGAGGATCCATGGCCTGCCTACTGCCAACTTCATGATCTCTGCTTACCACGGTCGTCTGGGCCAAGCCGGGGCCACCAAAAGGACAGATTTTGTCTCCCTCTTGACTCTTCCCAGGAACCGCGACAGAAGTGGGCTCGGGGGGAAGGCATAGATCAGATTGTACTGATCCCAGGGAACTGTCAGAGCATCTGACCCCTGAGCAAGTGCATCTCTTGTCCTAGATACAAACTTGTCCAGTTTCCTGTTGAACCTGGATGCAAACAGATCTATGTCTGGAGTACCCCACCTGTGACATATGTTCCGAAACACGTCGGGGTGAAGGGCCCATTCTCCTGGGCACAACTGCTGGTGGCTCAGAAAATCCGCCTGCCAATTTTCCACTCCTGGAATGAAGACTGCAGAAAGACACGGAACATGCTTTTCTGCCCAGACAAGTATGCGATTCACCTCTTTTTGGGCCACCAGACTCCTGGTACCGCCCTGGTGATTGATATAAGCCACTGCTGTGGCATTGTCAGACTGAACCCGAACAGGGAGACCTCGTAGTCTGTAAGACTACTTTATGAGAGCCATATAAACTGCCCGGATCTCCAAGACATTTATGGGCAATAGCTTCTCGATCGCAGACCATTTCCCCTGCGAGCACGTCTCCTCCAACACTGCTCCCCAGCCTGTCAGGCTGGCATCTGTCGTGATAATCTTCCATGGAAGAGGAAGAAAAGTTTTGCCCTTCAGCAAATTCTTGGTTTGTAATCACCAGATGAGACTCTTGCGTGTCCCTGGGGATAGACGCATAGGAAGATCCAAGGATTGGGGCTTCCTGTTCCAAGCCGCAAGGATGCATCTTTGCAGAGGCCTTCAGTGGAACTGGGCGAATGGGACGGCCTCGAAGGAGGCGACCATTTTTCCTAACAGTCTCATGCACAATCGAATGGGGGATGATCTCTTGCCCAGAATTAGGCGCACCAGATCCCCAATGGCCAAGGCTTTTGGCCTTGGAAGAAACACCTTGCCCTGAGCGGTTTCGATGATCATACCCAGGTATTCCAACCTGGTGGCAGGCTGTAGGGACGACTTTTCTAGGTTTATAATCCAACCTAGGCGTTCCAGGTGTTCTAGCGTTCTGGCAACGCTGTGGTTCAGGAACGCTACTGTTTTCTCCATGAGAAGCAAATCGTCTAGATAAGCCATGACGGCTATACCCTGAGCTCTTAGGTTTGCCAAGAGAGTGTCCAGAATCTTTGTGAAGACTCGAGGGGCCGTAGCAAGCCCGAACGGCAAGGCCACAAATTGAAAATGGCGCTGTTCTACCGCGAACTTTAGAAATTTTTGGTGTGCGGGAAAAATTGGCACATGGAGATATGCATCTTTGATGTCTATTGATGCCATAAACTCTCCCCCTTGCAGGGAGGAGACCACAGTGCGGATTGACTGCATTCAGAAGGACCGGATGCGTAAAAAACGGTTCAGATCCTTCAGATCTAGGATAGGTCTGACACTTCCATTTGGCTTCGGAATGGTGAAGAGATTCGAGTAAAACCCTGAACCCTGTACTTTTGGGTCCACTTCTACTATCACCCCTTGAGATAGTAAGTGATCTAAGGCCAGAAATAGCGGTTTTTGGTTTACTGGATCCCTGGGGATCCTTGACCTTAGAAAACGAGAAGGTGGAATCTCCTGAAACTCTAGCCTGTAGCCCAGAGATACCGAAGAGATCACCCACTTGTCCCGGATCTCTTCTCGGCCGAGCGGGGGCGCCCCTTCACAAGGAAGCTTTTGGGCTCTGCTTGGCAGGCTTTCGCCCCCAAGTCTTTTTCTGCCCCTGGGCTCGGCCCTGAGCCTTTCCTGTAGAGGAGGGTTGAGAAGGCCGTTGCCACTGCTTAGAGCTTGAAGCTCCGGGAGAGAGAGCACGCCTGAATGAAGGACGCTTGCTCCTTTTGACTGGAAGGAGAGTAGATTTACCTCCTGAAATTTTCTGGACGAACTTGTCTAATTCTTCTCCAAACGAACGTTCCCCTTTAAACGGGAACCCAATCAAATGCTTCTTGCATGATAGCCCAGCTGCCCAATTTTTTAGCCATAGGGCCCTTCGCATGTGTACCAACATGAGGGACAAACGTGATGCTTGTTGGACAGAATCCAAAATCGCATCAATCATGAAACACAGAATATGAGGCATCTCTGCATACTTCTCTACTTCCTCGCTGGGAAGGAGCCCAAGCATCTGCTTAACCTGTTCCTTGAGGAACTGGCACAATCCCACAGCTGCGACTGTAGATTGCACTACAGCGCCAGTCATGGAAAAGGAGGCTTTTAATAAGGTTTCCAGCTTGTTATCAGTTGGATCCTTAAATACCTGAGCATTATCCAAGGGACAAGTCAGGTTTTTATTCACGCAAGAAACAGCCGCATCAACAGATGGGACCCCCCACTTCTTGGTGAAACTCTCCTCCAGAGGATAATGCATAGAAAACCTTTTGGGAGGAGCAAACAGTTTATCGGGATGTCCCCAATCCTTATACAACAATTCATCCATTAAGGGATGAATTGGAAAGGAATAGGCAGTCTGTGGGGCTTTCCTGACTCGCAGGGAAGAAACAGAGGATGTAGCGACTTCAGCAGCAGGCATTCTGAATGTGGTACGCACCAATTCAGTATAATACCGCACCTGTTTTCTGAGCGCCTGGGAGGAGGGGACTCTCTTCCTCTGATTCATCCGACTGCTCTTGATCCCTTTCCCAAGATAGGGATCTCTCCTCATTGTCAGAAGAATCATCTGAGAGAGGAATTTCAGCAGAGGGAGGGGATCTACCTCTTTTCCTGCTATCTTTTAGGGAAGCAGAAATAAAATTCATTATTCTCCCTTCAAAACCCTCCAATGTAGCCCTTAGGGAGTCCTCAGTGACATAAACCGGGCTGGGACATTAGGAGAGGCTGCAAAACCTGACAGGGGCACTGACTCGTCTTGAGAGGCTGGCTCCAGTCTTGCGGGGGGGATGGTAACTTACAGGCACTTTTAGAACCCCTGGACCTAGGCGGTGATTTACCAGTGCTCGTTACCTCCCCCTGAGACCCTCTTACGAGGAGACATAGTCCTAAGCTACAAAGCAGAGGTACTAGTACAAAGTGCAATCACTGTTGTGCTTAAAGTCTCACAATAAATATATATGCTTAACTAGATGCTGACCGCCGGCCGTCAAATGACGGCCAGGCGGCGCACCTATTGTGGCTGTAGGCCGTCATATGACGTCCTCCCGTTTAAACAGGGAATGCGCGTGATCGTGCGCATCCCTGTTTCTTCGGTGGCGGCGTGTCACGGAGACACCGCTCGCCACCGAAGGAGGTGAACAGCCATTGGTTATGGCCGTTTACCACATGATTGGCCGTGATGAAGTCACGGCCAATCACAGATGGTCACACCCCGACTGTGCAAGGCGCATGCGCGCGATCGTGAGTGCGCTGCGCGTGCACGTCGGTGGCGGCGTGTTCCCCGGGAACACTGCTCGTCACCGACGCTGGTAAACAGCCATTGGCCGGCTGTTTACCCACGTGATCGGCTGTGATCCTTTCACAGCCGATCACTAAAATGTAAACAAACCGCGGTAACGAGATGTTACCGGGTTTTTCTCCTCACACACCGATCGTGTGTGAGGAGGGGATTGCGGTAACATCTCGTTACCGCCTACAGTGTACACCAATCACACTGATTGCCTGCCTGCCCCCCCCAATAAAGAGGACCTGTCACCACCCCTCATAGTACCTGTCAATCACAGTCCATCAGAGTACCTGTCACAGTCCATCAGAGTATTTGTGTACCTGTCTCAGCCCATCAGAGTACCCGAGTACCTGTCACAGCCCATCAGAGTACCCAAGTACCTGTCACAGCCCATCAGAGTACCCGAGTACCTGTCACAGCCCATCAGAGTACCCGAGTACCTGTCCTAGCCCATCTGAGTACCCGAGTACCTGTCACAGTTCATCAGAGTACCCGAGTACCTATCACAGTTCATCAGAGTACCCGAGTACCTGTCACAGCCCATCAGAGTACCCGAGTACCTGTCCTAGCCCATCAGAGTACCCGAGTACCTGTCACAGTTCATCAGAGTACCCGAGTACCTATCACAGTTCATCAGAGTACCCGAGTACCTGTCACAGCCCATCAGAGTACCCGAGTACCTGTCCCAGCCCATCAGAGTACCCGAGTACCTGTCACGGCCCATCAGAGTACCCGAGTACCTGTCACGGCCCATAAGAGTACCCGAGTATCTGTCACGGCCCATCAGGGTACCCGACTACCTGTCACGGCCCATCAGGGTACCCGACTACCTGTCACTGTCCATCAGGGTACCCGAGTATCTGTCACAGCCCATCTGAGTACCTGAGTACCTGTCACAGTCCATCAGGGTACCCGAGTACCTGTCACAGTCCATTAGAGTACCGAGTACCTGTCACAGCCCATCTGAGTACCCGAGTACCTGTTCCAGTCCATCTGAGTACCTGTCACAGTTCATCTGAGTACCCGAGTACCTGTCACAGTTCATCTGAGTACCCGAGTACCTGTCACAGTCCATATGAGTACCTGTCACCGCCCTTCAGAGTACCCAAATACCAGTCACCAAACCATCAGAGTACCTGTCACTAGTGATGGACGAACTTCCGACGGGACGTTTCGCGAACGCGAAACGCGAACGGACACAAACGTTCGCGAAAACGACCGTTCGCCGCGGGCTCCATTGACTTCAATGGGAGGCGAATTTCGCAAACCTTTAGGTCGAATTTGCGGCCACGGGGTAATTATTAGGGGGTAGCACGTAGTCCCACCACCTGGACAATAGCATAATACATGTATGAGGTGAATTTGGGATCGATAACTACAAGCATTTTTTTTTTATTTGGGAAATTGTTCTGACAATTCAGGACTATGGAGCTAATGAAGGCAATGGAGGAGAGGGAAGGTCAGGGACCAGGGTAGGCAAACAAGAGGGTGCAGGAGATACAGAGCACTGACAGCAGCACCGTAATACAGAGCACTGACATCAGCACCGTGACATACAGCGCTGACAGCAGCTCCGTGACATACAGCGCTGACAGCAGCTCCGTGACATACAGCGCTGACAGCAGCTCCGTGACATACAGCGCTGACAGCAGCTCCGTGACATACAGCGCTGACAGCAGCTCCGTGACATACAGCGCTGACAGCAGCACCGTGACATACAGCGCTGACAGCAGCTCCGTGACATACAGCGCTGACAGCAGCTCCGTGACATACAGCGCTGACAGCAGCTCC
Source organism: Lithobates pipiens (assembly GCF_037356315.1). NCBI lineage: Eukaryota > Metazoa > Chordata > Amphibia > Anura > Ranidae > Lithobates > Lithobates pipiens. The sequence continues at coordinate 16,506,359 of NW_027507785.1, forward strand.
GTGACATACAGCACTGACAGCAGCTCCGTGACATACAGCGCTGACAGCAGCTCCGTGACATACAGCGCTGACAGCAGCACCGTGACATACAGCGCTGACAGCAGCTCCGTGACATACAGCGCTGACAGCAGCTCCGTGACATACAGCGCTGACAGCAGCTCCGTGACATACAGCGCTGACAGCAGCTCCGTGACATACAGCGCTGACAGCAGCTCCGTGACATACAGCGCTGACAGCAGCACCGTGACATACAGCGCTGACAGCAGCTCCGTGACATACAGCGCTGACAGCAGCTCCGTGACATACAGCGCTGACAGCAGCTCCGTGACATACAGCACTGACAGCAGCTCCGTGACATACAGCGCTGACAGCAGCTCCGTGACATACAGCGCTGACAGCAGCACCGTGACATACAGCGCTGACAGCAGCTCCGTGACATACAGCGCTGACAGCAGCTCCGTGACATACAGCGCTGACAGCAGCTCCGTGACATACAGCGCTGACAGCAGCTCCGTGACATACAGCGCTGACAGCAGCACCGTAAGCAGCCCCAGGAGGAAGTCAGCACAGCACAGGGATGGTGTGATCCCCTCATAATAAGAACCCCCAGGAGGAAGTCAGCACAGCACAGGGATGGTGGGAGCCCCTCATAATAAGAACACCCAGGAGGAAGTCAGCACAGCACAGGGATGGTGGGAACCCCTCATAATAAGCAGCCCCAGTAGAAATATGACACCGCTCAACCTCTTCAAAGAGGAGGGTAGGGGCATATAGTACGGTGTGCTTTTTTGGGTCAGGGAAGTGAGCCAAATGAATTAAGAAGGTCTGTGTGCTTGATTCCAAAAATTGTTTATAGACATATACATGGTCTACTGATCACATGTGTTGAATTCCTCCGAGATCCATGCCTCATTCATTTTTAGAAATGTGAGGTAGTTAACACTGTGGTGAGCTAGGCGAGTACGCTTATCGGTCACAATCCCCCCTGCTGCGCTGAACGTCCTTTCGGACAGGACACTGGATGAGGGGCAAGCCAACAGTTCGATTGCAAATTGGGCAAGCTCTGGCCAGAGGTCAAGCCTGCCCACCCAGTAGTCTAGGGGTTCATCACTCCTCAGAGCGTCCACATCGGCCGTTAACCCAATGTAGTCGGACACCTGACGGTCTAGGCGTTCCCTGATGCTGGATCCGGATGACACCTGTCGATGGGTCGGCTGAAAGAATGACCTCATATCCGAAGTCACCAACACATCTTCAAACCGGCCTCTTCTTGCAGGCGCTGTTGGATTGGTACCCGCAAATCCTTCTCTGGGAGTGGGAATTGCTCCTCTGCCAGCGCACGCAAAAGCAGAATGCAGCATTTCTCGAAGCAAGGCCTGGAAGTGCTGCATTCTGACAGCCCTCTGCGACGGCGGTAACATTTCCGCCATTTTGTGTTTGTACCGGGGGTCTAAGTACGTTGCCACCCAGTACTGGTCCTTGACCCTCATGCTTTTTATACGGGGGTCCCTATTAAAACACTGGAGCATGAAGGCCCCCATTTGCACTAAAGTGGAAGCGGTGTGGTGGCCTGGCTCCTGCTCATCATCCAGGATAATGTCGTCCTCTTCATTCTCCTCTCCCCATCCTCGCACAACAGGGATCCCAGAAAGGTTTAAAGCATGCTCTTCTTGCTCCTGCTCATCCGCCCCGGCACCATCCTCCTCTGACTCCTCATCAGACTCCTGTTGTTGACTTGTCTCAGATAGAGTAGCCCCCCCTGGGAATTCATCCAGCATTGCGACTTCCTCATCTTCCCGCTCCTGCTCCTCCACAGCCTGATCAATGACACGACGCAATGCACGCTCCAGAAAGAAGGCATAAGGTACCATGTCACTGATGGCGCCATGGCTGCGACTGACCAGTTTGGTGATCTCCTCAAATGGCCGCAGAAGTCTGCATGTGTCGCGCATGAGCAGCCACTGGCGCGGTGAAAAAAAACCCAGCTCCCCAGAACCGTTTCTTTCGCAGAGTTCATACAGGTAGACGTTAACTGCACGTTTCTGCTGGAGCAGCCTATCAAGCATATAGAAGGTTGAGTTCCATCGCGTCGGGCAATCGCAAATAAGACGTCTGACCGGCAGATGGTGTCGCCGCTGAATGTCAGCAAGGCGAGCCATGGCCGTGTAAGATCTTCTGAAATGGGCCGAGATTTTCCTTGCCTGCCGCAAGATGTCCTGGACCCCAGGGTATTTGACAAGGAATCGCTGCACGACCAAGTTTAAGACGTGTGCCATGCACGGCACGTGCGTGATTTTGCCCTGTTTCAATGCGCTAAGCAGATTGGCACCGTTGTCACACACCACTTTACCAACTGTCAAATTGAGCGGTGTTAGCCACTCATCTGCCTGTGAACGCAAAGCTGAAAGGAGTGCCGGGCCAGTGTGGCTCTTTGCTTCCAGGCACAACAGACGCAGCACGGCATGGCAACGTCTCACCTGGCATGTGGAATAGGTTCTGGGGAGCTTGGGCGGTGCAGTGGAAGAGACGCTAGCAGCGGAAAAGGAGGAGGCAGCTGAGGAGGAGAGGGAGGAGGATGGAGTAGGAGGAGGAGAAGAAGAGTCAGGCCTGCATGCAATCCGTGGCGGTAAAACCAAATCTACACGGGTGCCACGGGTTACATGCTTGACGGCCGTCAGAAGGTTCACCCAGTGGGCAGTAAAACTGATATACCTTCCCTGCCCGTGTTTGCTAGACCACGTGTCTGTGGTCAGATGTATCTTGGCACCGACACTGTGTGCCAGAGATACATTCACTTGCCGCTGAACATGGCCATATAGCTCTGGGATGCCCTTCTCTGAGAAATACTTCCTTCCTGGGACCTTCCATTGTGGTGTTCCAATGGCCACAAATTTGCGAAAGGCCTCCGAGTCCACCAGTTTATATGGCAGTAGTTGGCGGGCTATGAGTTCTGACAAGCCAGCCGCCAACCGTTGGGCAAGAGGGTTATCCGGCGTCATCATTTTTTTACGCTCAAACATTAGGCCCACGGAAGCCTGCCTTTTTGCAGAAAAATGTGAGCTTGGCGTGATGGAAGGTGGAGTGGAGGACAATTGTGAGGAGAGAGGAGAAGGAGAAGTAGAAGACGAGGCTGGACGGTGAGAGCCTGCAGTGTGGCTTTGTGTGTTCCGTTGCTCCCACTGGGCTCGGTGATGGCTGCTCATGTGCCTTCTTAAGGCGGTCGTCCCTAGGTGAGTATTGGGCTTACCGCGACTAACGCGTTGACTGCAAAGATTGCAGATGGCAACGCTATTGTCAGCAGCGGACACGTTAAAAAAAGCCCACACTGCGGAGCCATGTGCCGGTGTCCTGGGAGCGCCAGATGTGACCGTACATGGTCGATGACTCGCTCCTGATACATTTGCAGTCTGCTTTGTCCCTGCTGTGCAATGTAAGTCATTGCTGCTTCTCCTCCCTATCTGCTGGTCCATATCTCCCTCTGAACTCCCCTCCTCTTCCTCTCTTGTGGGCACCCACGTGACATCACTAGACACGTCATCATCAACGTCACCTTCCCCACCGCTATAAGTAGAGTAGGCAGCAACACCGGGGACCAACCTCCTCCTTGGGCTGATCTGGGTACTGGCGTCAGACTGCTGAGTAGCGCTTGTTGCTACCTCCTCTTCCTGATCCAATACCAAGAGTGGCTGCGCATCAGAAATGTCCTCTTGATATGGATCGGAAAATAATTCCAGTGACTCAAGCGGAAGGTATGTGGTGGTGGTGGTGGTGGTCGTGTTGTTGGTGGTAGTGTCTTTGGGGGTGCACATAGCAGAGAGTGAAGAAGAGGGTGCAGATCGAGAGGATGAGGAGGGTGCAGAAGAGTAAGGCTGAGCGAGCCACTCAACCAAGTCTGGTGCATCCTTTAAAGTAATTGAACGCACCTTCTGCAACTTCCCACTTTGGCTCAAGCCTGTTGCTCCTGCCCTACCCCTACCACCCCTGCGGAAGGGCCTGCCTCTTCCTCTGCATGTCATTTTTTAAATGACCCTGTGACAAAACTCTTAGTCCCTATACCGCTGAAGGACTGCTGCAGTATAGGTGAGCGGTCAGCAGTGGTGCACGTCAACCCTATCTATTGTGGACCTATAGCGGTCCTTACAGAACAGCAGACTGTACCGCACTCAAGCCTATGTACCGTAGCACCCTATACCAAGTTACCAGTCCTTATAAGAACTTTTGTGGACCAAGCAGGTTGTGTATTAGTGTTTAGCAGACTGTACGTCAGTCCCTATACCGCTGAAGGACTGCTGCAGTATAGGGCAGCGGTCAGCAGTGGTGCACGTCAACCCTATCTATTGTGGACCGATAGCGGTCCTTACAGAACAGCAGACTGTACCGCACTCAAGCCTATGTACCGTAGCACCCTATACCAAGTTACCAGTCCTTATAAGAACTTTTGTGGACCAAGCAGGTTGTGTATTAGTGTTTAGCAGACTGTACGTCAGTCCCTATACCGCTGAAGGACTGCTGCAGTATAGGGCAGCGGTCAGCAGTGGTGCACGTCAACCCTATCTATTGTGGACCGATAGCGGTCCTTACAGAACAGCAGACTGTACCGCACTCAAGCCTATGTACCGTAGCACCCTATACCAAGTTACCAGTCCTTATAAGAACTTTTGTGGAACAAGCAGGTTGTGTGTTAGTGATTAGCAGACTGTACGTCAGTCCCTATACCAATGAAGGACTGCTGCAGTATAGGGCAGCGGTCAGCAGTAGTGCACGGCAACCCTATGTATTGTGGACCGATAGCGGTCCTTACAGAACAGCAGACTGTACCGCACTCAAGCCTATGTACCGTAGCACCCTATACCAAGTTACCAGTCCTTATAAGAACTTTTGTGGACCAAGCAGGTTGTGTATTAGTGTTTAGCAGACTGTACGTCAGTCCCTATACCGCTGAAGGACTGCTGCAGTATAGGGCAGCGGTCAGCAGTGGTGCACGTCAACCCTATCTATTGTGGACCGATAGCGGTCCTTACAGAACAGCAGACTGTACCGCACTCAAGCCTATGTACCGTAGCACCCTATACCAAGTTACCAGTCCTTATAAGAACTTTTGTGGACCAAGCAGGTTGTGTATTAGTGTTTAGCAGACTGTACGTCAGTCCCTATACCGCTGAAGGACTGCTGCAGTATAGGGCAGCGGTCAGCAGTGGTGCACGTCAACCCTATCTATTGTGGACCGATAGCGGTCCTTACAGAACAGCAGACTGTACCGCACTCAAGCCTATGTACCGTAGCACCCTATACCAAGTTACCAGTCCTTATAAGAACTTTTGTGGAACAAGCAGGTTGTGTGTTAGTGATTAGCAGACTGTACGTCAGTCCCTATACCAATGAAGGACTGCTGCAGTATAGGGCAGCGGTCAGCAGTGGTGCACGTCAACCCTATGTATTGTGGACCGATAGCGGTCCTTACAGAACAGCAGACTGTAACGCACTCAGGCCTATGTACCGTAGCACCCTATACCAAGTTACCAGTCCTTATAAGAACTTTTGTGGACCAAGCAGGTTGTGTGTTAGTGATTAGCAGACTGTACGTCAGTCCCTATACCAATGAAGGACTGCTGCAGTATAGGGCAGCGGTCAGCAGTAGTGCACGGCAACCCTATGTATTGTGGACCGATAGCGGTCCTTACAGAACAGCAGACTGTAACGCACTCAGGCCTATGTACCGTAGCACCCTATACCAAGTTACCAGTCCTTATAAAAACTTTTGTGGACCAAGCAGGTTGTGTGTTAGTGTTTAGCAGACTGTGCGTCAGTCCCTATACCGCTGAAGGACTGCTGCAGTATAGGGCAGCGGTCAGCAGTGGTGCACGTCAACCCTATCTATTGTGGACCGATAGCGGTCCTTACAGAACAGCAGACTGTACCGCACTCAAGCCTATGTACCGTAGCACCCTATACCAAGTTACCAGTCCTTATAAGAACTTTTGTGGACCAAGCAGGTTGTGTATTAGTGTTTAGCAGACTGTACGTCAGTCCCTATACCGCTGAAGGACTGCTGCAGTATAGGGCAGCGGTCAGCAGTGGTGCACGTCAACCCTATGTATTGTGGACCGATAGCGGTCCTTACAGAACAGCAGACTGTAACGCACTCAGGCCTATGTACCGTAGCACCCTATACCAAGTTACCAGTCCTTATAAGAACTTTTGTGGACCAAGCAGGTTGTGTGTTAGTGATTAGCAGACTGTACGTCAGTCCCTATACCAATGAAGGACTGCTGCAGTATAGGGCAGCGGTCAGCAGTGGTGCACGTCAACCCTATCTATTGTGGACCGATAGCGGTCCTTACAGAACAGCAGACTGTACCGCACTCAAGCCTATGTACCGTAGCACCCTATACCAAGTTACCAGTCCTTATAAGAACTTTTGTGGAACAAGCAGGTTGTGTGTTAGTGATTAGCAGACTGTACGTCAGTCCCTATACCAATGAAGGACTGCTGCAGTATAGGGCAGCGGTCAGCAGTAGTGCACGGCAACCCTATGTATTGTGGACCGATAGCGGTCCTTACAGAACAGCAGACTGTACCGCACTCAAGCCTATGTACCGTAGCACCCTATACCAAGTTACCAGTCCTTATAAGAACTTTTGTGGACCAAGCAGGTTGTGTATTAGTGTTTAGCAGACTGTACGTCAGTCCCTATACCGCTGAAGGACTGCTGCAGTATAGGGCAGCGGTCAGCAGTGGTGCACGTCAACCCTATCTATTGTGGACCGATAGCGGTCCTTACAGAACAGCAGACTGTACCGCACTCAAGCCTATGTACCGTAGCACCCTATACCAAGTTACCAGTCCTTATAAGAACTTTTGTGGACCAAGCAGGTTGTGTATTAGTGTTTAGCAGACTGTACGTCAGTCCCTATACCGCTGAAGGACTGCTGCAGTATAGGGCAGCGGTCAGCAGTGGTGCACGTCAACCCTATCTATTGTGGACCGATAGCGGTCCTTACAGAACAGCAGACTGTACCGCACTCAAGCCTATGTACCGTAGCACCCTATACCAAGTTACCAGTCCTTATAAGAACTTTTGTGGAACAAGCAGGTTGTGTGTTAGTGATTAGCAGACTGTACGTCAGTCCCTATACCAATGAAGGACTGCTGCAGTATAGGGCAGCGGTCAGCAGTGGTGCACGTCAACCCTATGTATTGTGGACCGATAGCGGTCCTTACAGAACAGCAGACTGTAACGCACTCAGGCCTATGTACCGTAGCACCCTATACCAAGTTACCAGTCCTTATAAGAACTTTTGTGGACCAAGCAGGTTGTGTGTTAGTGATTAGCAGACTGTACGTCAGTCCCTATACCAATGAAGGACTGCTGCAGTATAGGGCAGCGGTCAGCAGTAGTGCACGGCAACCCTATGTATTGTGGACCGATAGCGGTCCTTACAGAACAGCAGACTGTAACGCACTCAGGCCTATGTACCGTAGCACCCTATACCAAGTTACCAGTCCTTATAAAAACTTTTGTGGACCAAGCAGGTTGTGTGTTAGTGTTTAGCAGACTGTGCGTCAGTCCCTATACCGCTGAAGGACTGCTGCAGTATAGGGCAGCGGTCAGCAGTGGTGCACGTCAACCCTATCTATTGTGGACCGATAGCGGTCCTTACAGAACAGCAGACTGTACCGCACTCAAGCCTATGTACCGTAGCACCCTATACCAAGTTACCAGTCCTTATAAGAACTTTTGTGGACCAAGCAGGTTGTGTATTAGTGTTTAGCAGACTGTACGTCAGTCCCTATACCGCTGAAGGACTGCTGCAGTATAGGGCAGCGGTCAGCAGTGGTGCACGTCAACCCTATGTATTGTGGACCGATAGCGGTCCTTACAGAACAGCAGACTGTAACGCACTCAGGCCTATGTACCGTAGCACCCTATACCAAGTTACCAGTCCTTATAAGAACTTTTGTGGACCAAGCAGGTTGTGTGTTAGTGATTAGCAGACTGTACGTCAGTCCCTATACCAATGAAGGACTGCTGCAGTATAGGGCAGCGGTCAGCAGTGGTGCACGTCAACCCTATCTATTGTGGACCGATAGCGGTCCTTACAGAACAGCAGACTGTACCGCACTCAAGCCTATGTACCGTAGCACCCTATACCAAGTTACCAGTCCTTATAAGAACTTTTGTGGAACAAGCAGGTTGTGTGTTAGTGATTAGCAGACTGTACGTCAGTCCCTATACCAATGAAGGACTGCTGCAGTATAGGGCAGCGGTCAGCAGTAGTGCACGGCAACCCTATGTATTGTGGACCGATAGCGGTCCTTACAGAACAGCAGACTGTACCGCACTCAAGCCTATGTACCGTAGCACCCTATACCAAGTTACCAGTCCTTATAAGAACTTTTGTGGACCAAGCAGGTTGTGTATTAGTGTTTAGCAGACTGTACGTCAGTCCCTATACCGCTGAAGGACTGCTGCAGTATAGGGCAGCGGTCAGCAGTGGTGCACGTCAACCCTATCTATTGTGGACCGATAGCGGTCCTTACAGAACAGCAGACTGTACCGCACTCAAGCCTATGTACCGTAGCACCCTATACCAAGTTACCAGTCCTTATAAGAACTTTTGTGGACCAAGCAGGTTGTGTATTAGTGTTTAGCAGACTGTACGTCAGTCCCTATACCGCTGAAGGACTGCTGCAGTATAGGGCAGCGGTCAGCAGTGGTGCACGTCAACCCTATCTATTGTGGACCGATAGCGGTCCTTACAGAACAGCAGACTGTACCGCACTCAAGCCTATGTACCGTAGCACCCTATACCAAGTTACCAGTCCTTATAAGAACTTTTGTGGAACAAGCAGGTTGTGTGTTAGTGATTAGCAGACTGTACGTCAGTCCCTATACCAATGAAGGACTGCTGCAGTATAGGGCAGCGGTCAGCAGTGGTGCACGTCAACCCTATGTATTGTGGACCGATAGCGGTCCTTACAGAACAGCAGACTGTAACGCACTCAGGCCTATGTACCGTAGCACCCTATACCAAGTTACCAGTCCTTATAAGAACTTTTGTGGACCAAGCAGGTTGTGTGTTAGTGATTAGCAGACTGTACGTCAGTCCCTATACCAATGAAGGACTGCTGCAGTATAGGGCAGCGGTCAGCAGTAGTGCACGGCAACCCTATGTATTGTGGACCGATAGCGGTCCTTACAGAACAGCAGACTGTACTGCACTCAGGCCTATGTACCGTAGCACCCTATACCAAGTTACCAGTCCTTATAAAAACTTTTGTGGACCAAGCAGGTTGTGTGTTAGTGTTTAGCAGACTGTGCGTCAGTCCCTATACCGCTGAAGGACTGCTGCAGTATAGGGCAGCGGTCAGCAGTAGTGCACGGCAACCCTATGTATTGTGGACCGATAGCGGTCCTTACAGAACAGCAGACTGTAACGCACTCAGGCCTATGTACCGTAGCACCCTATACCAAGTTACCAGTCCTTATAAGAACTTTTGTGGACCAAGCAGGTTGTGTGTTAGTGATTAGCAGACTGTACGTCAGTCCCTATACCAATGAAGGACTGCTGCAGTATAGGGCAGCGGTCAGCAGTAGTGCACGGCAACCCTATGTATTGTGGACCGATAGCGGTCCTTACAGAACAGCAGACTGTACCGCACCCAAGCCTATGTACCGTAGCACCCTAGACAGACCAAGTTACCAGTCCTGATAAAGAGCTTTGTGGAACAAGTGAGTTGTGAATGATTAGCAGACTGCAGCAGAAGGGCAGCAGTCAAGTATAATATTCTTTCTATATTTGGAAGAAAGAATATTATACGTGTACAAGCCTATTACCGTACCACTGATACCAGTCCTGAAAAGAACCTTTGTGGAACTAATAGTAACAGCAAGTCTTTAAAATTATCCTCACTGCCTGACACACTGCTTCCTGCCTGTCCCTATACAAATTGGCAAAAAAGAGTAGGCTGGAACGATTAGCTGGAACAGCTCTTTTGTGGACCTGATAGTAACAGCTAATGATGATGATGATGATGATGATGAAGAAAGACTAATCTGGCTGAGCTGTCCCTAAAATAGCAGCATACAGCGCTCTGTCCCTTTATCTAAACTGACAAAAGAAACTCAGGCTGCTGACCTAACACCTATACCAGTCCTGAAAAGAACTTTTGTGTACCAAATAGCTAGCGTTTTCTCTGTCCCTACTCCACACAGGATCCTTTCCCTACAGTGACAGAAGAAAGAATGTAAAATGGCCACCGGATCGGGTGTATTTATAGGTTAGGGGGAATGTCCAAGTGTCCATGAGCTGTCATGTCTCAATTGGTTGTCCTGTAACACATGATAAACGTGTCACGAAAGGTTAAAGTTCTTGTATACATTAAACACGTAAGTCCGCCGGGGCGAACGACGGAAAAAGGCGTTCGAACCCGCGGACGGCGAAAGTCGGAAATTCGCCGCGAAACGACCGCCGGGCGAACCGTTCGGCCATCACTACCTGTCACCAGGCCATCAGAGTACCTGAGTACTTGTCACCAGGCCATCAGAGTACCCGAGTACCTGTCACCAGGCCATCAGAGTACCTGTCACCAGGCCATCAGAGTACCCGAGTAAAAATTGGCCTAGCGACTGTGGTTGATGGGAGAAAAGTCAGTGCCCCTCATTGGTGAGAGGAATAATGCCCTATTATTGGAGTCAATGGAAGGAATAGTAAATTAATATGTCACAATATTATTTTGGCACTTTATAAGTTTTAGCGCAGCTTAATTTTTGGTTTTTGTATATTGTGGGTATCTCACATTGTGTTGCGGCAAGAATTTATATTTAGTTTATTGTTAGTATTCATATTATTATTTTTAAAGCTTGCCTCATTGGCATAGGCTTTTTTGAAGAATTGAGTAATTTTTTTGGACAGCGCTGTTTTCCAAAGATTTTTTTCACAGATTATACGTTGGGGTGTTTGCTTTCCAAAATGGGGTCATTTTATGGGAAATTCCATTGTCCTGGTACTCCAGGGCCTTCAAAAGTGTAATAGGTGGTTGAGAAATGAGATGCGTAATTTTTGCTCGTAGAACGTCTGAAGGTACTACATCAATGTTGGTGCTCTGTATGTGGCCAGGCTGTGTAAAAGTCTCACACATGTGGTATCGCCGTACACCTTCAGCACATTGCACTTTATTTATGAATTGTGTCTGTAGGGATGGTTATTTGTTAATGGTGGATTATAAAATATAAAATTTAGACACATCTATTTACACTATTGTGTGGTTGTCAGCTCCGAGTGGAAGTAGTGTATGATTCCTTCTTCTCAGCAGGCATTTCCTGTGGCACTTTATTTAAATTGTTTTTTGCACTTGTTGCACTTTCAAACATACAGTGGTAGTTTGATTATAGCGCATCACTATAATCACGTTAATTGTTTGTTTTTATTTGTTGTTGTTTTTTTTAATATATTGTAATTTTTACTATTTTCCAAGAAATTACATAGTAATATAAACAAATAGAAGATAGAAAAATATAATAAAATTGTAAGGTACTTTCACTGGCCACTTTATTAGGTACACCTTGTTAGTTCCGGGTCGGTCCCCCTTTTGCCTTCACAACTGCCTTCATTCTTTGTGGCATAGATAACATGGTGTTGGAAACATTCCTCAGAGATTTTGGTGCATATTGACATGAGAGCATCACGCAGTTGCTGCAGACCTGTCTGCTGAACATCCATGATGCCAATCTCTCCCAAAGGTGCTCTATTGGATTGAGATCTGGTGACTGTGGAGGCCATTGGAGTACAGGGACCTCATTGTCATGTTCAAGAATCTGGTGGTGAGATGATTTGAGCTTTGTGACATGGTGCATTATCCTGCTGGAAGGAACCATCGGAAGATGGGTACACTGTAGTCATAAAGGGGTAGACATGGTCAGTAACAATACCCAAGTAGACCGTGGTGTTTAAATGATGATCGACTGGTACTAAGGGGCCCAAAGTGTGCCAAGAAAATATCCCCCACACTATTACACCACCATCAGCCTGAATTGTTGATACAAGGCAGGATGGATCCATGCTTTCATGTTGTTTACACCAAATTCTGACCCTACCATCTGAATGTCACAGATGAAATCATCAGACCAGGCAACGTTTTTCCAATCTTCTATTGTCCAATTTTGGTGAACTGTGAGAATTGTTTCCTGTTCTTAGCTGACCGGAGTGGCACCTGGTGTGGTCTTCTGCTGCTGTAGCCCATTTGCTTCAAGGTTGGATGTGTTGTGCATTCAGAGATGGTATTCTGCATACCTTGGTTGTAACAAGTGGTTATTTGAGTTATTGTTGCCCTTCTATCATCTATAACCAGATTGCCCATTCTCCTCTGACCTTTGACATCAACAAGGCAATCTAGACAGGAACCAATGATAGCAAACCTCTATCTGCTGACTTTACCAAACCCAATACACACTATATCTACCTTTTTGATGGTCACATTTATGGATGAATTCACCTAAGCATGTAGTGCAAGGGCCTGCCTCAATACTTTCAAATGCTAGATTTTTTTTTTTTCCCCTTTATTTTGATATGTAATAGCAGAATGTCAAAATGTGCTTCCATTTTGTTTTCTTTTTGGTATTAGGACACTTATTACCTGTCCGGTGGGCTGCCAATAGTGTAACTAAGGAGGGGCTTCCCAAGGTATCACACATTATTTAGACATTCAGCTCTCAATCAAGTGGAGAGGGTTACCTGTCCAAAACATTCCCCCTTCATTTTTTAGCAAGGGCCCATCAGATGGGGGGATGGGGGGTGGGGGGGTGATGACTCTGATAAGGGGACCTTATACTTTAGGCTTTAAATACTCAGTTCCCAAACTGTTATACTGATCTTGGCCAAAAATGTTTGTGTCTAATCTGCTTGCAATGTTGATTTGTAAAATTACAAATTTTTGGTCTTGTTTCACTCCAAAGTGTGCTTCAGTGCCACAGGAATGGTAGACTGTGGCCTCTCACTTTGCCAGTCATTGGAAATTTCCCAATTGTGGAGGTGCAATTGATGGGAAGCACGTCTGCATCGTCCCCACCACCCAACTCAGGGTCGTACTATTTTAACTACAAGGGGTTTCATAGTATCGTGATGTTGGTGGTGGTGTCTGCAACCTATGAGTTTTTGTATGTGGACGTGGGGCAAAATGGACAGATGGTGGAGTGTTCTTCCGGACAGAGTTCTACTGGCGTCTCCAGAGTGGCAGTCTGGGCTTGCCACCCCCAGAGGAGAATCAGGAAGGACTCCCGTTCGTCTTCGTCGCAGATGAGGCGTTTGCCCTGGCGAACCATCTGATGCGGCCTTAACCGATGAGGACCCTCACCCCGGACCAGAGGATTTTTAATTTCCGCCTGTCCAGAGCCCGAAGAGTGGTGGAGAACACCTTTGGAATACTGGCCAGCCGGTTCTGCCTTTTTTTAACGCCTATCCACATGGCGGAATACAAACTAAATCACATAGTGCTGGCCTGCTGTGTTCTGCAGAATTTTCTCAAAAGACATTCTGCAAACTATGCAGTCTCAGTTGCCCAAGAAGCAGACTTGATGGAAAATGATAACCTCAAGGGCCTTGAAGCTACTCGTCCTGGCTTGGCCCCCCCAAAGCGCCCGTGAGGTTAGAACCCAATACATGGACTACTTTGTGGGTAGGGGGGGTCATTGATATGCCAGACAATGTCTGAGCGGCATTTTAGGAATACATTTTTCTTTTAAACTCCAAGATTTGTTTTCATTGATTGCTTGGCTTGGTTTTAGGTGTCTCCTAGATAAATTTATGTTTTTTTCCTTGTGAATTTTTCACCAACAGTTCAAATCCAAGTTCTGAGCGAGATGAGGTGACAGTCTCTTCTTCAGATAAGCTTATTATGTTGTGGGTCTGCTACACACACACCTTGTTTTTGGTAACTAATGTATGTAGTGCATTACTGACCAAAATCGTGCTCATTTTCAGCACCATGGCAGGAAAATGGCATGATTGTCAAAATTAACACATCACTGTGGGTGTTTTTTTTACTAAAGGCACTTCCACTATGCACTACAAGTGCACTGCAAAAGTACACCTGAAACTGCACTTTGAGTGCAAAGTGGAGTTACCTTTAGTAAATAACACCCATTCTCAACGAAAACAAAAATTTTACTCCAAATACATCTTTTGCGCAATGAAAAAGTAAGCCACACATTGGTGATAATTTAACTTTTTAATCCAAGCACATTGACATGTGCGTTTAGAAAAGGGTTTTACAACAAACCAACAAATTGTGTGTACCAAAAACAGTCTTTCAGGTAATTTTTTTTACACTTTGTGTTTTTGTGTAAACAGGCATGTATCAAAACGTAACATACAGAACACAGGAACTTACAAAAGTTCAACTTTGAAAAGTGAAGACAATATCAGACATGAGTATGTACAAACTGGGCTGATATTGCCTTCATCACATGGGGTGTCACCCCAGGAAAATCCAAATTTGGAAGATGCACACAGTGTGTCAACATGTGCTATCTCCCATCATGGGGGATCAATGTACATGTTTTGGGGCTGCAACCCCTTCATCTCAGCCACTTTCCACAAAACACGTACATTGATCCCCCATGATGGGAGCTAGCGCATGTTTACACACTCTGTGCATCTTCCAAATTTGGATTTTCAAAAAATACAAAAGTTGTGGTTTAAAATCCAAAAAATAAAACCCTAGCTAGTTTGGGCCGTTTCACACTCTCCCCAAAACATCAATGATGTTCTTCATTTTATTTTTAACATCATTGAAGTTTTGCTGTATATTTTCTAAATCCCGATTGCACCCCATTATCTCCCCAATCAGGATCTGGGCACTTTCACTGGTAAAATGGGATTCTTCTTCCACATCACCTACAAAACAAAGCAAAAAAAAAACACACCATGTATTATAAATATGGTGACATACATTGATGAGCTTACCGGAAGCTGTGTTCTCTGACACTCACCTGTTGTGGTGACAATTTGTCCAACTTCAACGATCTCTCCTTCCTCGTCCTCCTCTGCTTCTGGTTTTGGAATTTGGCCTTCTTTGGGAGGGGTGTGGTCCCTGTTGTCCTCATACTTGCCGAGTCTTCTCTCCCCTATGAGAATGTAAAAAAATAATAATTAGCACACAGAGGGCAGAAATAGGAATATGAAACATTGCTTGGAAGTGTTGTACAATTGTGTTTTTTGGCCGAGTTCCAAGGTAAGAACATTATTGTGGACACTGTTAAGCTGGAATACTTACCTGCAGAACGATGTTTCTTACGAACGAATGAAACCATGAACTTGAAAGTGGCCATTTTAAAATGCACAACATGAAATCAAAGCACATGGAGCAGTAGGCAAGCAAGAACAATCATATGAACACACAACAACTACTTACTTTTTTTTGAAGAACACGCTTGATCCTTCTGTACTGATCATGCTCCCTCAGTTTCAGGTCTGACCAGTGTTTTCTCAGTTGATCCATGGATCGGCGTACCCCAAAATTCTTATGAAGACTCTTCACAACTTTATTCATGATCTTGGCCTTTCTGATATTTGGGTTTGGGTAAGGTCCATACTTCCCATCATAGTCGGTCCTGTTCAATATGTCCACCATCTCTCCAAAAGACATATTTGAGGCCTTAAATATTATTTTCCTGGATAGGGACGTTTCAGGCTCCGGGCTTTCCTCACCCTCCTCCTCATTAGTGGAACTCTGATTGCGCTCCTGCGTTCTCTCAGCCATGTGCTCTCCCCACTGTGCCAAAAGCGAAGGGGCGGGGAATAGTCTAGAAAGAACGTCAGGGGCGGGAGGAGTTTCACGCATGCGCACTGTATATAAAACGCAACACACGTGTGTCGTCCTTACGATCGGTGAACAGAGGGAAACGCTGAGGCGATGAACGTGCAGACGAAGGTAGAATTTTGAACTTGGCACATCACTAGGCTATACTGGTTCTAGATTGACGCCTGCATTAGTGGAGTTTAGCCTGACATTAGGGTTTGTCTTGTGTTGTGTCTTGCAGACATTATGGACGGGTTCAATGATCATAGCTTCCTCCCTCTGTTCATCGATAAATACAGAGAGATGCCCTGCCTGTGGCAACCAACACACCCTCAGTATAGTAACATACAAAAGAGGCAGGCAGCAATGGACAAACTGGTTGAGTTTGTGAAGCTGGTGGTCCCCAGGGCAGACTTTTAAAAAAGAAAAAAATTGGTGGCCTGAGGAGTACATATCTGAAGGAGAGGACCAAGGTGCTGAAGTCCATGCAATCTGGAGCTTCAGCAGATGACGTTTATGTCCCCAGGCTGTGGTGTTATAACAGGACACAGTTTCTGACAGACCAGGCTGAGGTCAGAGAATCACTCTCTACTCTTCCTTCCACGTGTCCTATGCTACATTCCACCCCTGCTGAGTCTTCCGACGCCCAACCTGGGCCTTCCACTCAGGAAGAACTGTGGGAGCCCAGCTTGAGCCAGGTATAGTATTGTACATATTTTGGGAGTATGTCCCTTTTTCATACACAGGAAGACCTCAGCCAGGAGGAGGGTGTGGAATGCAGTAGCCAGGAGGTGGCTGTGGAAAGTGGCAGCCAGGAGGAGGCGGGGGTAAGCGGCAGCCAGGCGGTGGGCGGGCAGAGGAGCCTCACAGAATGCCAGGTCCCCCTCCGCCTTCCACGCAAAAGGGTGAGAAGGGGGGGGGGAATGTGGATGAGTCTGCCCTGAGGCTGATTGGGGAGGCATCAGCGGCCCTCCAAGCCAAACCCACCTATCAAGAGGCCTTTGCCGCCTTGGCTGCGTGCAAGCGTGAGAAAATGGAGGAGGGGCAACAGCTCTTGTGTGAGGAGCTCATTATACACACCCTCAACAAGGGTCTGTTGGGCCAAATGACACAAACACACTTGTGTGATTTGGCCCATGCCCCTCCTCCTCCTGCCACACCTCCAGCACCACAGCCACAGCCTGGAAGGAAGTGTGGAAGGAAGACCAGAGAGTGATGACCTGGGTTCAGTCTGGTCTGACAGAAGATGCAGCCTCTTGTAGTACCACATCCTGGGAACATAGATGTCCTGCTGCTTTTTTTCCAGGTTTCTTGGACTTCAGGACCAGACTTCTCTCCCTCAGACATGTACTCCTCAGGCCACCAAGTTTTGCGTTAAAATAGTGGAGGTGTGCCCTGGGGGCCAAAGGCTTCGCTAATCTCCCCAGTCTGTCCATTGCTGCCTCCCTCTTTATTTGTTACTGACACCTAAATAAAGGTTTTTTTTTTTGTTTGAAGAAATACTTGCGTATGTGTTTGACTTCAAAAAGGCCAGTTTATTTGTGAGCAGGCAGGTACATTTCAAAAATACAAAGTGAAATGAATAACAAGGGGTACCAACACTAAACAACCTCCTGTAGATTAAAAAAGAAAATATAATAATGTTGTTGTGGTAAGTTTACACACAAAACACACCACAAAAAATAGAAAGATGAGCAAAATGACAAAAAAAAAATTCACACAAAAAAATAAACAAAAAATAAAATTGTGTAGATGTGACGAATTCCAAAATTGTATTGCTGAAATGAGTAAAGAGTCAGGAAATACGTTCAGGAGAAGTGTGTGTGACTATGAGCATCTAAAGAAGTTCCTTCTTGCAGCATTGTAAAGAACAAGAGAATGCGCTTCATGAAATTATTTTTAAACATTGCAGCGTGACGAATGTGCTATATCCTTTACGAGCGGTAGCTTTACCTGAGCGATCGCTTCCGTGTCCGAATTTTATTGTGAGCATGCGTGGCACCTTGTCCGTCGGAGTAGGCTACACATGATGGGAGTATGTCCGATTGGAGCATTTTGTCGGAAAATATTTCCGGCAAGTTGGAAAATTTGGTCCGACGGATATTCCGACGGAAACAGTCCGATGCAAACCACACACACAGTCGGAATATCCGACAAAACGCTCCGATCGGACACATTCGATCGGAATCTCCGATCGTGTGTACAAGGGCTAAGAGTACCTGAACTTTCCTCCTAACCCTCTGATCCCATCTTAAGAGACTGTTCGTTAACTACGTTTTTGCAAATAAAAATCCTTTTATGCGGATCTGTCGTCAGTCTCTAAAGTTTCTGGGCCATCTACCACGGGAACCCCCTAGACGCAACTCTAGGTGAAGAAGGTAACGGTGAGCACAATCAAACCAGCAGCTCCTTCGGAGGTCAGTGCTACATATACATATAACCAATAATGGCAAAATAAAAATAAATGTTCATTTATCAACTTTTATCAACAGGCAATGTTCACCCCCCCAGCCCCGGGTCAGTCCAGAGCTACAAGGCCTTGTGTTATGGAACTGGAGGAGGTGCTGAATGTGGCTCACCACCGTCCTTCCGGTAAGCTCTGCCGAGTCCAGCTGCCACAGCGACAGATGGAACTTTGTAGTATTTTTAGCCAAGCTGAGCTACATTAGAAAAAAAAAACAAAAAAACTTATAGCAAAGTTCAGATAAAGGGGGGGGGGATAGTGTATGCGACCACGCTTCATGTTACACCATAAAAACAAGGAGTAATATTAAACGTGGTCTAAAAAGTGGACTATGCCTTTCAGGACAATATAAATGTTGAATCAAACTTGCCTGGTCAACCTGACCCTCTGGCATCACCAAATTATAGTGTTAATTGGTAATTATTAGTGTTAATTATCTTTTTAGCTGTCTGCAGGGGTGGCATTTTCCTACTGACCACCAATGGAAGGGGGTCATGCTTCCCAATGTACGGTGGAAGGTGGGCATACTTCCCACTGACTACCAATGTAAAGGTGGGGGGGGCATACTTCCCACCAATGTAAGGGGGACATTCTTCCCACTGACCACCAATCCAATGTAAGGGGGGGGTGCATTTGTTCCCCAATGTAAGAGGGGCATACCTCCTACTGACCACCAGTGTAAAGGGTGCGGCGTACTTCCCACCAATGTAATAACATTCTTCCTACTAACCACCAATCCAATGTAAAAAGGGGGTGCATTCTTCCCACTTACCCCCAATGTAAGGGGGGCATTCTTCCCACTTACCGTCAATTTAAGGGGGGCATTCTTCCCACTTACCGTCAATTTAAGGGGGGCATTCTTCCCACTTACTGTCAATTTAAGGGGGGCATTCTTCCCACTTACCGTCAATTTAAGGGGGGCATTCTTCCCACTGTCACCAATGTAAGATTTAAGGTGGGGGGGCATACCTCCCACTGACCACCAATGTATCAGGAACATACTTCCCAGTGCCGTAAGGGGGACATTCTTGCCACTGACCACCAATGTAAAGGGAGGGCCATACTTTCCAATGATCACCAATGTAAGGGGGCATACTTGCATACTTCCCATGAACCAACAATATAAGGGGCATTCTTCCCACTGTCACCAATGTGAGGTGGGGGCGCATACCTCCCACTGACCACCAATGTATGGGGGGCATAATTCCCAGCTTCGTAAGGGAGACATTCTTGCCACTGACCATTGTAAGGGGGGCATACTTCCCTCTCACCACCAATGTAAGGGGGGGGGCATACTTCCCAGCATGGCAAGGAGGACATTCTAGTCACTGACCACCATTGTGGTGGGGGGGCATTCTTCCAACTAATGACCAATGTAAGGAACATTCTTCCCACTGACCACTAATGTAAAAGGGAAGGTGGGGCATACTTCCCAATGATCACTAATATAAGGGGGCTATCATAATGGGGGCGTTCTTCCCACTCACAACCAATGTAAGGGGGGAGGCATTCCTCCCAATGATCATGAATGTAATGGGGGGGGGGGGGGAATACTTCCCACTGGCCACCAATGTAAGGGACATTTTTCCCACTAACCTCTGATGAATTCGTTTAGGCAGAAGCTCCCTGAAACTTGGTTGTTCTTTTGTGGAAAAAGGTTGAGAAAGGCAGACCTACCTAGTGAGTCACCAACTTGGAACAAGTGTTTTTTTTGGACTTTGCTGACCACATGCCTGTTCCTGGTCAGTGCCTTACTAGGTAGGGAATTCAGGATGAAGAAGACATCCGGGGTCTGTGCCTTTAGAAGCAAGTCAGCATTTTCAGGCATCATTCAGTCCTCAAAGGTTCACTTTAATACTTCTCGGATGTGCCAGTAAGCTAGAGTTCTGTATATACAAGAAAGGAGTGAATACATAAGATCTATGATGCAAAAACGAGCCTGAAGTTCACAGACTGGAAACTGCTGCTGAAGGAAATCTGGTCTTTCAGTTTTATATCGAAGTTCCAGGAAAAACAAGTCTGTACACCGCTGGCTCTTCCATCAGACTTGTCCATGAATGTGTCCTTTGGTTGTGTTCCATCAGAAGTCAGATACGGCCAGTCCCATCGATCGTTCCTACAAAGGGTGTCGGTCACAAGTCTGTTAGCTGATATTTGCGGACAATTCCATCTCTGCAGCAAGTGTAAACCAACTTCTCCGAGACCGCAACCTGGAGAGGGAAGACGGGGACATTTATCAATGGTGCCACAGAACAAGGCAAATGCTGAATGGAAGAAAGGAGACAGATTTAAAGATGAACTCTGGGTGGAATTTTGTTTGTTATCAGTATTGTACAAGTCCATTTCTACCTTACACCGATATTATATTCCCTTTGCAGCCAAAGCATCAGATGGTGCTCAGTCTTTGGAGAAACGCAACATTTCCAGTGCTCAGCGTCATCAATATCCCGTATATAAGACTGGTGGCCGCTGTACCCAATCCTGCCTCTCAAACTTCCCCAATGTATTTGGAGGAGCAGTGAATCTCACGCTGTCAATCTGCGTCATCTATTCTCCCCACACAACTAGACTGACAGGCCAGGGCCCTCCAGGTCTGTCCCTCCCACCATTACATCAAAGCTTGACTGACAGGTCAGGAGCAGTGGCAGCTGGTGAAGTTTGAGGATAGGGGGCGCCAGACCCCGCCCTTCCTTCGGGACCACGTAATCTTTGGCTCAATTCCCTGTCTGTGCTGCATCCAATGCAACAGCATGATAAAAGGGAAATCTTTCTCCCATCCACATAGAGGGTATAATATTGACAGTAACAATCATTACACTTGCCAATCATCTTATGTTGTATACATAATAAAGTGTCCATGTGGGTCATTCATTATATGTGGGAGAAACCACCCAAAGGGTTAAAGATAGGATTGCTAGACACAAGTATTCCATCAGGGATAAAATCCAACAAATTATCCTGAGCCCGACATTTCATAGAGAAAGGACATAGCGTTTCTCAATTAAGATTTCTAGTTATAGATGGTATACCTAAGAACAGACGTGGAGGGAATAGGGAATTAACCATTAGAAAGCGGGAGGTACAAAGGATACACTGTTTACATACATTATTGCTTCTTTTCTTCCCCAATTATTTTTATAAATTTATTATAGACATACAAAATATTCCATATCATTCCAAAAAAATAAAAAAATACATTATTGCCAAATTGACTGAATGCTGATTTTGATCTATATTTATTTCTTTGACTTATTCTTCATTTGGATTAAAAAAAAAAAACAGTGATGTCTTTTTATTTTTATAGCCGGTTATATACATGTATTCACTATACGCGTTTTGTTCTTCCTTAGCGCATATCGAATGTAATAAGAAAAGTGATGGCACTTGATGACCCCCATGATTCCATATACAGTGGTGTGAAAAAGTGTTTGCCCCCTTCCTCATTTCCTGTTCCTTTGCATGTTTGTCACACTTAAGTGTTTCGGAACATCAAACCAATTTAAACAATAGTCAAGGACAACACAAGTAAACACAAAATGCAATTTGTAAATGAAGGTGTTTATTATTAAAGGTGAAAAAAAATCCAAACCATCATGGCCCTGTGTGAAAAAGGGATTGCCCCCCTTGTTAAAACATACTATAACTGTGGTTGTCCACACCTGAGTTCAATTTCTCTAGCCACACCCAGGCCTGATTATTGCCACACCTGTTCACAATCAAGGCATCACTTAAATAGGAGCTGCTTGACACAGTAAGGTCCACCAGAAGATCCTTAAAAGCTACACATCATGCCGAGACCCAAAGAAATTCAGGAACAATTGAGAAAGAAAGTAATTGAGATCTATCAGTCTGGAAAGGGTTATAAAGCCATTTCCAAAGCTTTGGGAATCCAGCGAACCACAGTGAGAGCCATTATCCACAAATGGCGAAGACATGGAACAGTGGTGAACCTTCCCAGGAGTGGCCGGCCGCCCAAAATTACCCCAAGAGCGCAGCGACGACTCATCCAAGAGGTCACAAAAGACCCCACAACAACGTCCAAGGAACTGCAGGCCTCACTTGCCTCAGTTAAGGTCAGCGTTCATGCCTCCACCATCAGGAAAAGACTGGGCAAAAATGGCCTGCATGGCAGAGTTCCAAGGAGAAAACCACTGCTGAGCAAAAAGAACATCAAAGCTCGTCTCAATTTCTCCACAACACATCTTGATGATCCCCAAGACTTTTGGGACAACATTCTGTGGACCGATGAGACAAAAGTGGAACTCTTTGGAAGGTGTGTGTCCAAGTATATCTGGCGTAGAAGGAACACTGCATTTCATAAAAAGAACATTATACCAACAGTAATATATGGTGGTGGTAGTGTGATGGTCTGGGGCTGTTTTGCTGCTTCAGGACCTGGAAGACTTGCCGTGATAAAAGGAACTATGAATTCTGCTGTCTACCAAGAGATCCTGAAGGAGAATGTCCGACCATCTGTTCGTGTACTCAAGCTGAAACGAACTTGGGTTCTGCAGCAGGACAATGATCCTAAACACACCAGCAAGTCCACCACCGAATGGCTGAAGAAAAACAAAATGAAGACTTTGGAGTGGCCTAGCCAAAGTCCTGACCTGAATCCTATTGAGATGTTGTGGTATGACCTTAAAAAGGCCGTTCATGCTCGAAAACCCTCTAATGTAACTGAATTAGGACAATTCTGCAAAGATGAGAGGGGCCAAAATTCCTCCAGGACGCTGTAAAAGCCTCATTGCACGTTATCGCAAACGCTTGGTTGCAGTTGTTGCTGCTAAGGGTGGCCCAACCAGTTATTAGGTTTAGGGGGCAATCACTTTTTCACACAGGGCCATGATGGTTTGGATTTTTTTTCACCTTTAATAATAAACACCTTCATTTACAAATTGCATTTTGTGTTTACTTGTGTTGTCCTTGACTATTGTTTAAATTGGTTTGATGTTCCGAAACACTTAAGTGTGACAAACATGCAAAGGAACAGGAAATGAGGAAGGGGGCAAACACTTTTTCACACCACTGTAGGTCTACATGTTTTCTTCATTTGTTGATTATCCTTGTTGACTTATTATGAATCGGATATCCTTATCCGATTCATTGATTGATCCCATATGAGATAGGAGTGTATAAATACGCTTGTAAAGATCATTATTATTGTATTTGTCTTTCTCTGAAGAAGAGCGCCATCTGTACAGCCCGGAACTGTCATGCAATGCAATAGACACTGAATGGAGATATATATATATATATATATATATATATATATATATATGTATATATGTATGTGTGTGTGTGTGTGTGTGTGTGTGTGTGTGTGTGTGTGTGTGTGTGTGTGTGTATACACACACTATATATATATATATATATATATATATATATATATATATATATATATATATATACACACACACACACACACACACACACACACACACACACACATACATACATACATACATACATACATACATATATATATATATATATATATATATATATATCTCCAAGTCTGCACACCCTATCACCCTATGTTAAAATGTCAGGTCTCTGTGACAGAAGAAAAAAAAAAAAAAAAAGAAGGAGAGAGACAAAGATAAATCATTTCAGATTTTTTTTTGTTCCCCTTTAACCACTTGCCCACAGGGCACTTTCACCACCTTCCTGCCCAGGTCATTTTTCAGCCTTCAGCGCTGTCGCACTTTGAATGACAATTGCACGGTCATACAACACTGTACCCAAACTAATTTTTTTTTTATAATTTTCTTCACACAAATAGAGCTTTCTTTTTTTGGTATAGAATCGCTGCTGGGTTTTTTATTTTTTACAAAAAAGAAGACCAAAAATTTTGAAAAAATAAAAAAAAAGCGTTTTACTTTTTTTCTGTCAGTAAATTTTACACGTACACGGATGTACGCTGATGAGGCGGCACTGATAAGCTGAACTGGTGGGCATTGATGAGGTGGCACTGGTGAGGCGGCACTTATGGGCGCTGATGAGGAGGCACCAATATGCTGCATTTATGAGCACTGATAGGTGGTGCTGATGGGCAGCACGGATAGGCGGTGCAGATGGGCACTGATCGACAGCAGTGATGGGCAGCACTGACTGGCATCGCTAATGGGCACTGATTGGTGGCACTTGTGGGCAGTGGTGGGCACTGATTGCTGCCACTGGTGGGCACAGGTGGGCACTGATTTGTGACACTTTTTTTTTTCTTTATTGTAATCAGAGCACTGATGATCAGTGCCCCGATTACATTCCTAGATGTCCCCCTGCGAGGAGATACCGCTGATCAGCTCTCCTCTCATTCTGTTAGTGTGAGGCGAGGAGAGCCGATTACCGGCATCTCCATGTTTACATGCGACAGGCTGCGATTATACACAGACGCAGCTCTTTACAGAGATCGGGGTCGCGCCATGTCCTAGCAACACAGCGCGGCCGCAATCGCCGTGCTGCTGCACGCCCCCGCAGGCACGCGAGAGCGGCTGTTCTCGGACACCTTCATATGACGGCATCCCAGAACGAGAGCCCCGCCTTCATTTGATGGTGGGCGGGCAAGCAAACAGTTGATGTGACCTATAAATGGTACGACTCAGTTGAAGAGCAAACTGAAATCTTTTACATGGAGGGAAGTAAAAATAAAAAACCTTAAATATTATGGTCGCATAAGTGTACACACCCCGCCCCCGAGCTTTGTGGGACGGTGGCCGAGCACCTGCTATGGACGAGTCGCCACTGGTCGGGAAACTCCTTGTGTATCCCGCCTACTATTACATCATAGCTTGACTGACAGGCCAGGATACTCCTGATGTGTCCAGCCTACCATTACATCATAGCCTAACAGGTCAGGAGACTCCAGGTCTGTCCCACCCACCATTACATTACAGCTTGACTAAGAGCTCAGGGGACTCCTGGTGTGTTCCGCCTACCATTACATCATAGCTCGACTGTCAGGCCAGGAGAC
The DNA here is from genome assembly GCF_037356315.1 of Lithobates pipiens. Classification (NCBI taxonomy): domain Eukaryota; kingdom Metazoa; phylum Chordata; class Amphibia; order Anura; family Ranidae; genus Lithobates; species Lithobates pipiens. The sequence continues at coordinate 16,531,594 of NW_027507785.1, forward strand.
TCCTGCAGTGTCAAGCACACCAGAAGATGTGCCAGGTGTGTAGGAATTTGATCTGAGCATGCGTGGCACTTTGTCCGATCTGAATTCTCTACACATGATCGGACTATGTCCGATCGGAGCATGTTGTCGGAAAATTTTATCGACAAGTTGGAAAGCTTGGTCCGTCGGAGTATCCGATGGAAAAACAGTCCAATGGAGACCACACACGGTCGGATTATCCATCAGAATGTCCAACCGTGTGTACAAGGGCTTAGTGTTCTTAGATTTCCACCAGAAGCTTGTGACTTTCAAATGGGTTTCAGAGATCAGACTGCTCCTGCCATATACAGCCAATACTCAGAGCCGTCTTTAAGGCAGGGCAAAAGGGGCAGCTGCCCCGGGTCCAGTCATTGTTGTGGAGCCCAAAGCAGCTGCCCCTTGAGCCTAAGCTAACTGAAAATGGTTGACAAGTGGATTCTGCAGGGCCCAAGAAAATGTCTGCCCAGGGTCCAATCAATATTAAAGATGGCCCGATGGCCCTGCCCATACTGGGCATCCAGTGGGTATTTTCCACCGACATATCTGTAAGTCTCCCAAACACATCTACTCTACCCGGAAGGGGTCACGGGCACTAGGAAATGAGAATGTGATCAAAAATGGTTGCCTAAAATGTTACTGCGTCGCATTAACTGACAATTGTGCGACGTGTCTCCCAAAACAAAATTGACATCCTTTTTTTTTTCCCCACAAATAGAGCTTTCTTTTGGTGGTATTTGATCACCCCTGCGGTTTTTATTTTTTGCGCTATAAACAAAAATAGAGCGACAATTTTGAAAAAAAACACGCATTTTTTTTTAACTTTTTGTCATAATAAATATCCCCCAAAAATATATAAAAAAAACAATTTTTTTCCCTCAGATTAGGCCGATACGTATTCTGCTACATATTTTTGGTAAACAGAAAAAAAAACGCAATAAGCGATTATTGATTGGTTTGCGCAAAAGTTATAGCGTTTACAAAATAGGAATACTTTCATGGCATTTTTATTAATAATTTATTATTTATTTATTTTTTTACTAGTAATGGCGGCGATCAGCGATTTTTATTGTGACTGCGACATTGCGGCGGACACATCGGACATTTTTGGGACCATTGTCATTTATACAGCAATCACTGCTATACAAATGCAGCGATTCCTGTGTAAATGACACTGGCAGTGAAGGCGTTAACCAGTGGGTGGCAGTGTAGGGGTTAAGTGTTCCTAGGGGCGTGTTACTAACTGTGTGGGGGCTGGGCTTTCATTTAGTGAACACTGATCTCTGCTCCAATCACATGGAGCAGAGATCAGCGTCACTAGTTGCTAGGCAGAATGGGGAAATGCTGTTTACATGGCATTTCCTCCATTCAGCGGTCCTGTGAGACGATCGCGGGTATGCCCGCGGCGATCGAGTCCGCGGGACCCGTGACCAGACTCACGAGGGTCCCGACCGGCACGTGAGCGTGCCGCCGGCAGCACACTCGCGATGGCAGGGCGGCATTGAAATTTGGACGTACCTGTACACCAATATGCCTGCCCGTGCCATTCTGCTGACGTACATCGGCGTGCGCCGGTCGGGAACTGGTTAATACACGTTATTGAAAAATATGTTGTTTGAAGCCTGAAATAATAAAAAAAATAAAAAAATAAAAAATAAAAAATGTATTCGAAAATCATGGATTATTTACACCAGGTTCATGACAATTTCAGAACGATCTCCCTGCAGCTGTTTAAAAACCCACTAATTTCCCTGTTCAATCCCCCGAGGGATTGCCATGACGACCGCAGCGCGTTGCCCATTTTACAGTGATTGTACATGCTTTTTCAATAGCGGAAGATTATTTTTGGATGCTATCCCCAGCGCCGACCACCTTTCCTGTGATCTAGATGCATCCTGACGTATGACCCTGGATGTAGACCAGGAGTCTCAACCGTTTGCAGAACTACAAGTCCCATCGTGCCTCTGCCTGTGGGAGTCATGCTTGTAACGGTCAGCCTTGCAATGCCTCATGGGACTTGTATTTCTTGCAACAGCTGGAGGGCTGCCAGTTTGAGACCCCTGGGGTAGACTGTCTGCACCAAGGGGTGTACATCTGTGCGCATGCATGTGTTTATACAAGTACGGATGTATACCCACAGACAGCTGTCTTTGCTTTTCAAAGGGGCGGCTGTACTCAACAGCTGCATTATAGAAGCGTTGGCAGCCTCAGAGTCTGAGCACCGTGCTGTTCTGCATGAAGGTGGAAGCGCCCATACACCTGTTACCAACAGTACACATCTGCCTGTATACACAAGTACCAGCATACACCCATGTACAACCATTGCTTTCTATAGGCGGTTGTATGGGGCAACTGGTGCTCCCGGGCAAATTTGACATATTACCCAAGGCTCTCATGTGCATGAGGTCTAATATATCAGTGATATAAATCCTGTATAGTAATAGAAATAATAATAATAGTCAGTATAAAATGAATAGAAAGATCACAAATCGGTGTTGAATAAAAGTGCCCACCTTGTACACGGGTTCACAGTCTGGTTCTGTGAGCTCTAGAAGATGGTCAGAATCCTGCTGGAGGATGAAGCAGATCCCATCACCTGGACGATAAGAGAACATCAAACACAAAGAGTAAAATCACTGGGTCATTCAGCTGCTAAAGCTTCCCAGCAACACTGAAACTTGGCGAACATTAAAAAGTCTCTGATGTGCATAGAAATCAGATTTGTAAGCGATTGAAAAAGTGGAGAGGAAAGGGAAGCATAACAGCAAAGGGTCACGTGGAGGTGACGCAACGCGTCAGGGAGGAGCCAGGTGTCACGATCGTCACCTCCGGTAGCGGCCGAGACCGGAAGTTCCTTGGTTTACCATCTCGCGAACTTGATCATTGAACTGTGAGTGTATATTGTTTAATAAAATATCTTGTGGTTACGGTCTACACATGGGAGCCCCCCTCTTGTTTTTTTATATTATCCGGTATTTGGGTGATGAATTATCTACACTGACGGGCTGGGATCACGAGGAGGAGAGAAAATAGCCAGAGTGTTATCTATATCATGCTTGATTGGGCCATTGATGGTCTCTATTGGAGGTGAGAGGCTCCACAAGTATAGCACTAAATGAATGGTGGCTTGTCACTGGATTTGGAGCATTGTTTATATTCCACTGCATGGACTGTTCTGAAGATCACAGCATTGAAACTGGAATACACACCGCACTGATTGTTTATGTGATACATCAATTAGTTTGCACTTTGTTTTTTTTTTACATACACTGCTGTAATTTGCTGACTGCACTGATCATTTGTGTGGACTCAATGAACTTTATCGCACTTTTTTATTTTTATTTTATTGCATTTGCACTTTATTAATTGTATTGTATTTGCACAGTATTTATCCTTGCTTTTTTTGCACATAGTAGTTTCACATATAGGTTTGTCACTTTTGTATTTATATTTAGTGACATTATTAGTCTAGGAGGAAGTGGGATAGCGCCGCATATTTTCTTTTTTCAATATAATAACGGAGTTTTTGCAAACAAAACTTTCAAAGGCTTTTTTCTAGTGATATCAAGAATTATTATTATTAATTAGAAATTATTATTATGTTTTGTTTTTTTGGGAAAGTTACCACAGCACCATTATCCCGTAGTTTATAAGATCAAAGATACAACTATGTTGGTGTCCCTTGTCAATTTTACATTGTATTTTTTTTTTAAATGTACCTGCCTACTCCCGACTGTCATTTGAAGTAAAACACACAGCCAAGTATTATGCTACACTATTTTTTCTTGTGCATTAAAAAAAAAAATAAACCACAAATGAAATTAGACATGCTATCTGCCAATAGAACTTAACCAAAAAGTGCATTCTATGCATCCAAAAATATAGAAAATATACCAAATCAAATCATTATTCAACCAAAAAATAAATGTCAAAGCAATAACTTCAAGGCCAATAATAAATAACATGTTATCTCTTCCGATTCCGCAAAATGGCTGACGAACGGCCGTTCAGAAACAAACTGAAAATTGTGAACTGAAAAGCAAGAACTGAAAAGCGCGAATCAACGCTCACCAAAATTCTACTAACTCTAAATTAGCAGAAGGAGCCCAAAGGGTGGCGCTAAAAAGCTGAAAAACAACGTAGTACATCACTACCTTCGTATCTGTTGGCCAACATTTGTGTGGCCGTGCGTATGCAAGACAAGTTTGGGCCAACGCCCTTCGGACAAAAGTCTGTTTTTTTTTTGGCCAACAATCCGATCGTGTGTACGAGGCTTTAGGCTTTTATGTCCTGTATGATCGTCTGCTAATCCTGCCAGTAACACACTTCCTGTCCTAGGGTAACAACGTTCACTCACTGTACATTAGAGCTGCAACGATTATTTTGTCTGTCAACTAATCTAGCGATTATTTTTTCGATTAGTCATCGACTATAACGATTATTTTAATTTTATTTTTTTACTTAATCTAGTGTTCTTTTTTTTTGATTAGCTAATTAATCCTTTGGATAACTACAAAAAATAATAAGTACATAATAATAATAAAAAAATAAAAATAACAGAATGTAACAATTATATAGAAATATATACATTATATATAGAAATATAATACATATATATATATATATATATATATATATATATATATATATATATATATATATATATATATATATATATATATATATATATATATATATATACACACACACATACACATACATATATATATTTATTTTCTTTTATTTTAGCTTTTTTTATTTTCTGTTCAGAAGTTCATGAATGTTTATAAAATTTATTTTTTACAATGCTTTCTTTGGTTAAGGGTAGGGTGTGTGGTGACAGTGTCAGTGTGTTTTTTGTTTTTTTTACAATATTTTTTTTTTATCAGCCCTGTTGGGGGGGTCTATGGTGAGATATCAGGGGTCTTAACAGACCTCTGACATCTCCCATTTGAGACAGGGAAAGGGATTAGGGACAGAGATTCCCCAGTCCCTTTCTCTGTAGCCTCTGCTGCACTGATAATAAATGGAGAGAAGGCAGCGGCTTCTCTCCATTCATTAACAGACATCGTAATCACAGGAGGTTACAATGTTTCAGTTATGTGAATGGACAGAGTCGGTGGTCACTGACTGTCCATTCAGAAAATGAAGGAGCTGGGTTTACAGGCTTCTACCTCCGCTCTCCATCCTGAGATACTGAGGGGGACGGCAGCACGGAGGGGGGAGAAGAGAGGGGGACAGATGCACGGAGGGGGGAGAAGAGAGAGGGGGACAGATGCACGGAAGGGGGACACAGAGAAGAGAGAGGGGGACAGATGCACTGAAGGGGGACACAGAGAAGAGAGAGGGGGACAGATGCACGGAAGGGGGACACAGAGAAGAGAGAGGGGGGCAGATGCACGGAGGGGGGAGAAGAGAGAGGGGGACAGATGCACGGAGGGGGGAGAAGAGAGAGGGGGACAGATGCACGGAAGGGGGACACAGAGAAGAGAGAGGGGGACAGATGCACTGAAGGGGGACACAGAGAAGAGAGAGGGGGACAGATGCACGGAGGGGGGAGAAGAGAGAGGGGGACAGATGCACGGAGGGGGGAGAAGAGAGAGGGGGACAGATGCACGGAGGGGGAGAAGAGAGGGGGGGCGGCAGCACAGAACAGGATGAGAGAAGCACTGCGCTGAAAGCCACGGTGGGGGTGTGGACTTGCAACTCTCACTGTGTGACGCATCGACGCCTTTCACACACGTCAACATATTTTCATCGATTACCTCGACTCGTCGTGGCAGCTCTACTGTACATCATTTATGAAAAAGAAGCGTGGTCACTCAAGGCTGATCTGATTTAGGCCCTTTTCACCCAGGGCGGATTCGTTCCGACGGACTCCACTTGCTCGGCGGGGGATCGCTCAGTCTCTGCTCCGCTGTGCAGAGATGGACCTGTCAGAGCCCCGCTGTCCTCTAACATGAAAGTGGTTCTCCACCCAAAAGGGGAAGTTCCGCTAATCGGATCCCTCCCCCCCTCCGGTGCCACAATCGGCACCTTTCAGGGGGGAGGGGGATGCAGTTATCTGGATAATCCAGGTAACTGCACCCACTTCCGGGACGGACCGCCGCAGACCCCCCCCCCCCCGCGGTGTTCTGGGAAACACACAGTTCCCAGGACACAGCGGGGACCAGAAGAGACGCGCAGCGCGACTCGCGCATGCACAGTAGGGAACCGGGCAGTGAAGCCACAATGCTTCACTTCCCGATTCCCTGACAGAGGATGGCGGCGGGGCAGCAGAGAGACGAACGATCGCTCGTCATCTGCCGCCGACATCGCTGGAACCTGGGACAGGTAAGTGTCCATTTATTAAAAGTCATTAGCTGCAATATTATATAGATTTTTTTTTAGGTGCAGAACTGCTTGAATATGCTTTGATCTAAACCATTCCATTGTAGCTCTGGCTGTATGTTTCGAGTCGTTGTCCTGCTGGAAGGTGAACCTCCGGCCCAGTCTCAAGTTTTTTTGCAGACTCTAACAGGTTTTCTTCTAAGATTGTCCTGTATTTGGCTCCAACCATCTTCCCATCAACTCTGACCAGCTTTCCTGTCCCTGCTGAAGAAAATCATCCCCACAATATGATGTCACCACCATGTTTCACAGTAGGGATGGTGTGTTCAGGGTGATGTGCAGTGTTAGTTTTCCACCAAACACAAACTTTTTAGCCTAAAAGCAAAATGCTATAATTTTGGTCTCATCTGACCAGAGCACCTTCTTCCACGTTTGCTGTGTCCCCCACATGGCTTCTCACAAACTGCAAATTGGACTTCTTATGGATTTCTTTCAACGATGTCTTTCTTCTTGTCACTCTTCCATAAAGGGCAGATTTGTGGAGAGACGACTAATAGTTGTCCTGTGGACAGATTCTCCCACCTGAGCTGTGGATCTCTGCAGCTCCTCCAGAGTTACCATGAGCCTCTTGGCTGCTTCTCTGATGAATGTTCTCCTTGCCCGGCCGGTCAGTTTAGGTGGACGGTCATGTCTTGGTAGGTTTGCAGTTGTGCCGTACTCCTTCCATTTTTGGATGATGAATTGAACAGAGCTCCGTGAGATGTTCAAAGCTTGGAATATTTTTTTTTTTTTTTTTTTATAACATAATCTTGCTTTATATTTATCCACAACTTTATCCCTGATCTGTCTGGTGTGTTCCTTGGCCTTCATGATGCCGTTTCTTCACTAAGGTTCTCTAACAAACCTCTGAGGGCTTCACAGAACAGCTGTACTATATACTGAGATTAAATTACACACAGGTGGACTCTATTTACTAATTAGGCGACTTCTGACTGCAATTGGTTCCACTAGATTTTAGTTAGGGGTATCAGAGTAAAGGGGGCTAAATACAAATGCCTCCCCACACTTTTCATATATTTGTAAAACATTTTAAAAAACATTTATCATTTTTCTTCCACTTCACAATTATGTGCCACTTTGTGTTGGTCTATCACATAAAATAAAAAAATGTTGTGGTTGTACCATGACAAAAAATGTTGAAAATTTCAAGGGGAATGAATACTTTTTTATGGCGCTGTATGATGAGATAAGACAATGAATTACACTCATACCATGGCTGGCAATGAAGCCCTCTCTAAATGGCACCAGGCATAAAACTGGGGCTCCCGACTTGCAGATGGTTTGTACGGGAACTCTGAAACAAAGAAATGTTATGATTGGTAAAAGGTGCAACAGGGCAAAGTTAACAAACATAGTAGGTGAGGCTGAAAAAAAAGACACAAGTCCATCAAGTCCAACCTATGTGTGTGATTATATGTCAGTATTACATTGTATATCCCTGTATGTTGTGGTCGTTCAGGTGCTTTACTACGTTTTTTGAAACTATTATTGATGTGCTCCCCTCCCCCCACTGAGACCACCACCTGTGAAAGGGAATTCCACATCCTTGCCGCTCTTACAGTAAAGAACCCTCTACGTAGTTTAAGGTTAAACATCTTTTCTTCTAATTTTAGTCTTGTTAAACTCCATTCCGCAAAAAAAAGTTTTATCCCCATTGTGGGGTCACCAGTACAGTATTTATAAATTGAAATCATATCAAAGGCCGCTTGCCTCAGTACTCCTCTCAATAGACCTCAGTCCTGATACAACTAGTGGGCTGGCTCTTGAGAGGCGTTATACAAATATCAAAATGGTATATACTGTAGATATATAGATATAGATGGATAGAGAATCGGGTGTTCCTATGCAGACTGTATATTTATGTAGGCCGCCCTAGGTAACACCCACATACACACATAATGCTGAGCCCCAGTGATCCGGTGGACGGGGACCTGGAAGGATAGCACCGTCAGGAACTGAAACCGGAGCGCCTGAACGTAATTGGGGGCCGGGACTACGTTCTCCTCGAGAAAGCTAGAAGGCTCCATTACGTCCTGGTTTGAGTGGTCTACCTTTTCTGGCCACGGACTGGGAAGGCAGAGGATCCGTGGTGTCTGTGCCCCCTGGGAGTGGTTACCCTAGGGTTGCTCCGAGTAACACTTGGGTGTGGGACCCCATTGTGTAAAAAAAAAAAAAAAAAAAAAAAAAAAAAAAAGGCACATGGTCACAGACACCAAAGTTTTTCTCTCCGCACTGCGCCTTTTAGAGCCTGTCCTCCTGGCTAAGTCCAGGGGCAATTTTTTTACTTACCAGGCCTCAGGGCCTTGGGCATGGCTTTTTTTATTCTATTTATTTATTTCCTCCCACTGTTTGTCACTTGTGTGCGTTTGCTTTCACTTAATGAAGGGTGCGAGTCCTCTGGCTTACCTTGACGTCTAGGGAGAGGATGTGCGGCCCTGGTTCCTTCCCCCCCTGCCTCTGGGGGGGGGGGGGGGGGTCTCTCTTCGGGAGAGCTCCCCTGACCTAGTACTAGATGGATGGCCTCGGCTGACCTAGAAGAACGGGCTCTACCAGGCAGACCATGTTAACATATTTCCCTGTCTGGACCCTTGCGCCCCGGGGGTCAGGGTACGAGTCCTACCCCTTCAGGGGGTAGACAAGAGCACAACCTTAAGTGCACTTTCTTTGTCTACTTATGGGTTTTTTCGTTTACAGGATTTTGCACCACTGCATACATTTTTTTTTTTTTTTGTTAATGAGTATTTCCATTGCTCCCAGTGGCTGAACAAATAGCAGCAATATGAAGGAAAGGTTAGTATGTGCTGTAAAGAGACGGGGGGGGGGGGCTTTAAAAACGTAACCATTGCTTTGCTCTGCATGGGTAAACCATAAGTAAACCTGATAAATATTTGTGCAATTGAGCATATGATGAAAAATGTATAAAGCAGAATTTACTTGTAGTAGATCCAGACATAAAAGCAGCTGAAGTTATATTCGAATCTGAACTTTCCTTATGAAAATCAAGCTTGGTCCCAACGCCTCTTAATCTCCCAATTCTCTATAACAGGGGTCCGCAACCCCCAGGAGCAGCGGACCGATTCCAGTCTGTGACCTGTTAGGAACTGGGCCTAGGAATTCACAACAAGGGAACGGAGGGCTGCCAGAGTGCTTTACAGCTCCAGCAGCTATACACTGCCGGCTGCAGTAGGGGGCACTGTGGTGCACAATTCCGCACATCTCGCGGCTCCCTTTCTTCTTTTTTTTTTTGTCCAAACTTTATTTTGAGGTGCACAAAATGTACACTTCATTCACTGAAATATCTTCACACGCAGCGCCGCCACAGGTTGCGTTGCAGTGTGAATGGGACATATAGGAAGCAACTGTTTCCAGTATGCCCTAGCGGGTAACGGACATTTTACAATGCAGTACAACGTCTGTCACCACAAGCTATGCGAATTACACCGCTGCTCTATAATGGTCCCTTGATATGATGTGGTTCACCAATAGAGACATTATGGGAAGCAGGATGGAAGGAGTTAAGCTTTGCTTCATCAGGAAATGAAGCGATTTGAACACAACTTCAGCTGTCTGGCTACTGAAATATTTTTTAATATATATATATATATTTTTTTTTTCACTGTTCTGCCAGCAATGAAACCCCAATCTGCAGACTACCAGCACTACATTCCCTCCACTCTCAATACTCATTGCTCTGCCAACAATTGACCCCCCCCCCCCAACCCCGCTCTGCCAGAACTAATCCCGCTCTGCTAATCATTATTCTGCCAGAAAGTAAACCCCCCAACACGCTCTACCAGCACTACCACCCCCCCCCCACCCCCCCCGCTTGCTACTGCTGCTCTGAAAGCACTACCCCTATCTCCACACCCGCTAACTACTCTTATCTGTATTATATGCATGAAGGTAAAAAACCTTCTGTGTGCAGCTCCCCAATACTTACCCGAGCCCCATCTCGATCCAGAGATGTGGGCGAAAGCACTGGCTTTCCGAGGACTCTCACTCCTCATTAGCTGAGGTAGCAGCAGGAGCCGCCGGCTCCCACTTCTATCATCACAGCCAGTAAGCCAATCAGGAGAGGGAGGGGCCGCGCCATGGCTCTGTGTGTGAATGCACATGAACAGCCGTGGCTTGGGAGCTCACAAAGCAAGTTGCTGGGCGTGAGGGGACTTGGCAGGGAGGGAGGAGGCCAGGAGTGCCGATGAAGGACCTGAGAAGAGAATCGGGGCTGCTCTGTGCAAAACTATTACACAGAGCAGGTAAGTATAACATGTTTGTTATTTAAAAAAAAAAAAACAAAGACTTTAATAATCGCTTTAAAAGGGTTGTAAACCCTCGCGGTTTTGCACCTCAATGAATTATATGCAATGAGGTGAAAAAACTCTTGTAGTGCACCAGCCCCCCAGAGCCCCACCCCCCTTTTACTTACCTGAGCCCGATCTTTCCTGCACTGGGGACGAGCACACCCGCTCCAGCCGGTGTCTCGGGTTCTGATTGGATAGATTGATTGCAGCGCAGCCATTGGCTCGTGCTGCTGTCAATCAAATTCAGTGACGCGGGAGGGGGGGGGGCGAAGCCGAGTTCTGCTGTCTGTGTCACGCAGCAGGACACAGGAGCGCGCCCGCACGGGTGCCCTGGGGAAGAGCGGCTCTCAAATGGGGCACTCGAGAATAGGAGGAACTAGGAGCGCCACTGAGGGACCCAAGAAAAAATAAAATCTAAATTTTTACATATCCTTTAACCCTCCCACTCACACACTACCATGCCTGCATACATACCCACCCCTGCCCTCAACACTTTGGCACTCCCTTACCACAAACCAGCACACTGCACTCACATCTGCATGCCGACTCAGCCTGACCCTCATCTCCCAGTAGGACCCCCCCAACACCACACCTGTCACCACCTTGCTGTTAAATAAGCCACCACCCTATTCTCTCACCTGTATCCCCAACCTTGCCTGCTCTGGAATGAACGGGCACATGATAGCTGATCCCAATACACCTTACAGTTAAAGTTCTAGGTGCAGCCTGTAAGGGATATAAGGACTTAGGCTTGATTCACACTAACGCGTTTTTTTGATGCATTTTGCAGAAATGCAGGGAAATTTTTTAACATGGGTTCCTATGGAACATGTTCACATTAATGCATTTTTGTGCCTCTGCGTTTTTGGAAAGGGTCGGGGACTTTTTTTTCATGCAAAATGCAGCGTTTTGCATGTAATAGAAGTCAATGGACCTGCATCAAAAACGCAAGTACCACTTTTTTTACCGCGATTTTGCGGGTTTTTAAAAAAAAAAAATTCACTGTATATATCTGGTTGCTAAGCAACCACAGTGTAAAAAAATAAATAAAAACCGCACCAAATTGCGGTAAAAATGTGTGTCCAAAAACGCGCAAAAAGCACTGCAAAAATGCTCAAAAGCAACATGCATAGATGTGAATTGAGCCTAAGGCACTCACAGATATTTGTCAGAGAATAAATAGTCCAAAGGTTTATTTCCCCAACATTTGGTGGGTCACAGCCCGCCTTTAACACCTTGGATTATTTATGCTCTTTCAAAAGTCTCAGTGTCTTGATTTTCATGTTTATTTGCTAGGTGTGCATACATGTACAATATCTCACAAAAGTAAGTACACCCCTGACATTTTTGTAAATATTTTTTTATACTTTTTTCATGTGACAACACTGAAGAAATGACACTTGCCTACAATGTAAAGTAGTGAGTGTGCAGCTTGTATAACAGTGTAAATTTGATGTCCCCTCAAAATAACTCAACACACAGCCATTAATGTCTAAACCGCAGGTAACAAAAGTGAGTACACCCCTAAGTGAAAATGTCCAAATTGGGCCCAAAGTGTCAATACTTTGTGTGGCCATCTTTATTTTCCAGCACTGCCTTAACCCTCTTGGGCATGGAGTTCACCAGAGCTTTACAGGTTGTCACTGGAGTCCTCTTCCAATTCTCTATGATGACATCACGGAGCTGGTGGATGTTGGAGACCTTGCGCTCCTCCACCTTCCATTTGAGAATGTCCCACAGATGATCAATAGGGTTTAGGTCTGGAGACATGCTTGGCCAGTCCATCGCCTTTACCCTCAGAGTCTTTAGCAAGGCAGTGGTCGTCTTGGAGGTGTGTTTGGGGTCGTTATGTTGGAATACTGCCCTGCGGCCCAGTCTCTGAAGGGAGGGGGGATCATGCTCTGCTTCAGTATGTCACAGTACATGTTCCCTCAATGATCTGTAGCTCCCCAGAGCTGGCAGCACTCATGCAGCCCCAGACCATGACACTCCCACCACCATGCTTGACTGCAGGCAACACACTCTTTGTCCTCCTCACCTGGTTGCCGCCACACACGCCTGACACCATCTGATCCAAATAAGTTTATCTTGGTCTCATCAGACCACAGGACATGATTCCAGTAATCCATGTCCTTAGTCTGCTTGTCTTCAGCAAACTGTTTCTGTTTACAGGTCTTATTGTGCATCATCTTTAGAAGAGGCTTCCTTCTGGGATGACAGCCAGGCAGACCAATTTGATGCAGTGTGCAGCGCATGGTCTGAGCACTGACAGGCTGACCCTCCCACCCCTTCAACCTCTGCAGCAATGCTGGCAGCACTCATATGTCTATTTACCAAGGACAACCTCTGGATATGACGCTGAGAACATGCGCTCAACTTCTTCTCATGGCGAGGCCTGTTCTGAGTGGAACCTGTCCTGTCAGACTGTTGTATAGTCTTTGGCCACCGTGCTGCAGCTCAGTTTCAGGGTCTTGGCATTCTTCTTATAACCTAGGCCTTTTTTTATTTTTTCAATCCTCGGAGTTCTTTGCCATGGAGGTGCCATGTTGAACTTCCAGTGACCAGTATGAGAGAGTGAGAGCGATAACACCAAATTTAAAACACCTTCTCCCCATTCACACCTGATACCTTGTAATACTAACAAGTCACATGACACCAGGGAGGGAAAATGGCTAATTGGGCACAATTTGGACATTTTTACCTAGGGGTGTACTCACTTTTGTTGCCAGCGATTTAGACATTAATAGCTGTGTGTTGAGTTATTTTGAGGGGACAGCAAATTTACACTGTTATACAAGCTGTACACTCACTACTTTACATTGTAGACAAGTGTCATTTCTGCAGTGTTGTCACATGAAAAGTTAGAATACAAAAATGTGAGGGGTGTACTCCCTTTTGTGAGTATATATATATATATATATATATATATATATATATATATATATATATATATATATATATATCTCTATCATTGACAGGTTTACTAGGATGAAAGAGAACGTGTGATATCTCACTTTGTGTTTCGGATGTCCAGCTGGTAGATGTTTCCATCTTGACTCCCGGCCAGGATGACGAGGCTGGAGAGGAACGTGCAGCAGTTAAAAGCATCTGACCCATCAAATGTGAAAACCTGCAATAGAGAGAAAACTCCTCAGCATCGCCATAAAAGAGGAAACAAATAAAAATCCCCATGGTGCTTCTGGCTTACAAAGAGAACCTGTCACCATAAGCAACACGGCAACCTGGTATATGGGGGTAAAAAATAAAAGACGCCACAAAAAAAAAAACCTCCGTCTTTTCAAGAGCATAATGCAGGGTAGCCTATATAACTCTTTGTGCGTTTCATGCCCAAGAAAGGTGGGGCAAAGTCTGATTGTTGATATTTCCAGAAAAATGAAGCGTATGCATTGCATACTAGCACATTATGAAAGGACTTACCTGAAAACTAAGCCCTTCAGCGGTGCGCCGTCACTGCTGACAGGGCTTCCGTTTCACCCAGTCTTCCTTCCGGGTTGGCGCCCCGCAGTCGCTTGACTGGCCGAGCTGCGATGACGTCACTCCCATGCATGTGTGCAGGAGTCACAGCCACGGCACCCCCTCCATCTCAAAGCACAGTGCGCATGCGCTGTTGACATCACTGGCACCGCTAAAGTAAATCTCTCCTAAACGACGCATGTTTATGAGAGATTTACTGTACCTACAGGTAAGCCTTATTATAGACTTTCCTGTAGGTATAAACAAAAAAAAAAAAAAACACACCTTTAGGGCCAGCTCACACCTTCACACCACATGCAGTCCAGTGCATTTTTTTCTTCATCCTACTTTTTACAAGTGGTTGTAAACCCCATTGCACCACTTTTACCTACAGGTAAGCCTATAACAAGGCTTACCTGTAGGTGTCAGGAATATCCCCTAAACTTGCACAGTTTAGGAGATATTGAGTATATGCGCTGCTGCCGACATCTTTGGCGCACACGCACTGCAGAAACGGCCCCGCTGGTGCTGTTTCTTCAGGACTCGTACCGTGACCGGCTGCTCCCGCGCACATTGGGCGGGAGTGACATCATCGCAGCTCCGGGCCAATCACAGCGAGCCCGGAAGCCACTCCGGTGGAAGATGACGGGTGTGTACTCCGAGTGCCGACGCCAATTCAGGGCATTGTTCCGAGGTAAGTATTTCATATTGAGCTAGTATGTGACGCATACTAGCTCATTATGCCTTTGTCTTGCAGGTTTTTTTTTTTTTTGGAGGTTTACAGCCTCTTTAATGGATATGGATTTGCATACTATGCAGCTTTGGTCCTGTGGGCCATTTCTCTTTGCAATACAAGAAGGAAGGACTTTGCACAACCTTTCATCAAATGTGGTTCAACAAACCATATTAAAAAGATATAAAATGATTTGGTCATACAAATTAATGTTTGTTAATAAACACATAAAACCAACAAAAGAGCCGCTTACAGACTGGCGGCTGTTCAGACTGACGCCCTCCAACTTCTTATCTTCCCGTGCCAACAGCAGCAGCTTCCCTTCTGTACCGATCTCTCTGTCACCTGCAACACATTATAGACAATTTATCTATTTGCATTCACCTTTAAAGTACTGTGTGGAGAGAGGGGCTCTCTGCAGTCCTGTCCCCTCCCCCCAGATCTCAGAGCCCCTACCCTGCCACATGAACCGTTTTCATAGACCCAAGCTTTGCCTTCCCTGTATACAGCTGACAGATCAAAGCTCTCACACATCTCAGCAGTATGCATGACTGGCATGGAGTCAGGGGGTAAAAGCAGACCCCTACACAACCTCTTCCCTGCTTGGCCATCTAGGGTTGCACAGCAGTGGTCTATGCAAAATCTTTTCTGCTCTTCTCCAGCCTTGTTTACTGTAAAGCCCCATACACACTATCAGATTTTCTGCAGATTTTTGTCTGATATACCAAAACCATGTAGTACAAGGGCCTGTCTGATTGCATACACATTGAAACGCCTAAGATTTGACCTCATATTATATGGTTTTGGTAAATCTGAAGACAAAAATCAACAGAAAATCTGATAGTGTGTATGGGGCTTTAGAGCGGCAAGGACGTGGAAGTCCCTTCCACAGGCAGTGGTCTCAGCGGGAGGCATTGATAGTTTCAAGAAACTATTAGATAAGCACCTGAACAACCACAACATACAGGGATATACAATGTAATACCGACATATAATCACACACATAGGTTGGACTTGATGGACTTGTGTCTTTTTTTTTATACCTCATCTACCATGGAACTCTGTAACTCAATATTGAACCCTACGGACTAAAGCCTTATACACACGGTCAGATTATTGGACACATTTTTGTCAGTTTTTTTTGTTTGTTTGATGCTAGTCTCAAATCGAACAGAATTAAAACATCAGAAGTGTTGAATTTTTTTGTATGTGTTCGTTCATTTCTGAGCATGCCTAGCCTTGCTCTTCATATTTTTTTTTTTCTGTCAGAAAATTGTACGTAATGGAAAAAAAAAATATATATATAATCGGACATTGTGGTCACATCAGATAAAAATTTCAAGCCTGCACATCCAGTTTTTATCTGCCAAAAATCCGTAATCAGCTGTCAAAAGCAGCATACTAACAATCAGAAAATTGTCAGATCATTCAGACGAAGTTTATTTTCGGATTTTCTGACCATGTGTACAGGCCTTGAGACTGGGATGCCATTCAAGTTCATGACAAGGCAGGAGTCCCAATACTTTTGGTAATATAGTGTATGTTCCCTTATGCAGATCTCAAAACAAAAAATAAATAAAAATAAAATTATACTTACTGGGCGTTGCCTCTGGTGCCCCAAGATTAACTGTATTGTCTGCAACGCCGACAGATATTCCATTAATGGGAACGCCGCAATCTGCCACAACGGCAAGGCATGACGATTTCCCACAATCCCAGAGTCGGGCCGTTCCATCCCGTGAGCAGGACACGACATTCCTCCCACGGTCCACTATCGCCAGATCCAAAACTCCTGCAAAAGCAGAGATATTCTCTTACACCATATGAGCAATGTCTGGATTTGGCTTCTGAAACCTGGTATTATAATATACCGTATATACTCGAGTATAAGCCGAGATTTTCAGCCTCTTTTTTGAGGCTGAAAGTGCCCCCCTCGGCTTATACTCGAGTCATCGCTGTCTGCCCGCTCGATCAGCGTGTCGAGCAGACAGACAGCGGCCATTCTGATTCAAAAGCCGCGCCTCCGGCTCCGCCTTCGCCTGTGATAGGCGGAACACTGAATTTCCCAGCAGCCTGTGTTCCGCCTATCACGGACGTCGTATCATCCTCGTACTACGGACGAGGATGATACGACGTCTGTGATAGGCGGAACACAGGCTGCTGGGAAATTCAGTGTTCCGCCTATCACAGGCGAAGGAGGAGGCGCGGCTTTTGAATTTTACAATGGCCGCCGACGAAGAGGGCACGGGACGGAGGCAAGGCAAGGCACGGCACGGCACGGGACGGGACGGGACGGGGACGAAGGCAAGGCACGACACGGGACGGAGGCTCGGGACAAAGGCTCGGGACACAGGTAGGCTGGACACACACACACACACACACACACACACACACACACACACACACACACACACACACACGGATGGATGGATACACACACACACAGGGATGGATGGATGGATGGAGACACACACACACAGGGATGGATGGATGGATGGATGGAGACACACACACACAGGGATGGATGGATGGATGGATGGAGACACACACACACAGGGATGGATGGATGGATGGATGGAGACACACACACACACACAGGGATGGATGGATGGATGGAGACACACACACACAGGGATGGATGGATGGATGGACACACACAGGGATGGATGGATGGATGGACACACACAGGGATGGATGGACGGACACACAGGGATGGACGGACACACAGGGACGGACGGACACACAGGGATGGACGGACACACACACAGGGATGGACAGGCATGTCTCACCCTCGGCTTATACACGAGTCAATAAGTTTGCCAGTTTTTTTGGGGGTAAATTGGGGGCCTCGGCTTATATTCGGGTCGGCCTATACTCGAGTATATACGGTATATATTATATATATAATTTTTGTAACAGCTTACCTCTAAAATCCTTTTTCTTGGAGTACATTGTGGGACACAGAGCCTTAAGTAATTACTTAATGGGTATATAGGCACCTTCAGGTGATGGACACTGGTATACCCAATACAGGAAGTTCACTCTATACCTAAACCCCTCAAAAAAGGGGCAGGACCTCTGTGTCCCATGATGTACTCCAAGAAAAGTATTTTACAGGTAAGCTGTTATCCTATTTTCTTTATCATACATCATGGGACACAGGGCCATAGTATTAACGAAGGCGATATCCTCATACCTCCTTACATCCACTTGATAAAACTTGGTGAATGTATTTACTGAAGACCAAGTTATGGCCTTACAGATCTGAGCCACGGAGGCATGGTGACTCACTGCCCAAGAAGCACTAACCGCCCTGGTAGAGTGCGCTTTGGCTTGAAAAGGAGGACTATTACCCCTTAAATCATAAGTCTGAATTATAACTTGCCAAATCCACTTGCCTGTCCTTTCTTAGGACCCTCTGGCAGTACAAATAAGACATCAGTCTTCTGAATCTGAGCAGTTGTCTTTAAATAGACTTTCACTGCTCTCACCACATCAAGACAATGTAGTGACTTTTCTTCCCTGAAACATGGTTTTGGAAGAAAAAAAAAAATGGCAGGACAATATCTTTGTTCAGGTGAAAACCTGAGACCACTTTTGGCAAAAAGTCTGGACGAGGGCGTAACGCCACTCTGTCCTCCTGAATAATCAAGTATGGCTCTTTACAAGAAAAAGTGGCCAATTCCGAAACCCTCCTTACTGAGGATATAGCAACCAAGAACACCAGCTTCCTTGTCAGAAGGACTAAGGGAATATGTTGTATTGGTTCAAAAGCCTGTTTTTGTAACACTGACAAAACTAAGTTCAAGTCCCAAGAGCTCAAAGGTGATTTAACTGGCAGATTAATCCGCATCACCCCTTGCATAAAACCCAGACTAAAGAATGTGACGCAAGCGGTCTTGAAATAAGACCAATAAAGCTGAGACGTGGCCCTTAATAGTACTTAAAGTCAACTTCAGCTCTACCCCTAATTTTAGAAAGGCAAGAATTCTGCCTATGATATATCTCCAAGGGTGCCAAGCCTTGGATTTACACCAGGAAACATAAGCCCTCCAGACCCTATAATATATAGTTCTGGAAGCTGGCTTCCTTGCAAAGTAGAGATAACTGACTCAGAAAGCCCACATTTCTTCAGAACGTGGGTTTCAATAGCCAAGCTGTTAAATGTAATGTTCATAAGGTATTGGCCCCTATGAAAGCAGGTCTGGCCGTAGTGGAAGGGACCATGGATCCTCCACTGCCATCTTTACGATCTCTGCGTACCATGACCTTCTGGGCCATGCTGGTGCTACCAGAATTACCGGCTTTCTTTCCAGCTTGATCCTGCAAAGAAGTTGAGGTAGCAACTGAATAGGGGGAAAGGCATAGATCAGTGAGAACTGATCCCATGGGGTCACCAACGCATCTGTTCCTCAAGCGAACGGATCCCTTGTCCTGGGCACAAAGTTTACTAACTTCATGTTGATTGATGCTAGAAGATCTACATCTGGAGTCCCCCAACTTTGACAAACAGCCCGAAAAATGTCGGGGTGAAGAGACCATTCCCCTGGGAATAACTGCTGGCAACGTAAGTAGTCCACTTGCCAATTCTCTATTCCCGGAATGAAGACTACCGATAGGCGCGGAACATTCCTTTCTGCCCAAGTCAGAATATGGTTCACCTCTGTCTGCGCTGCAAGACTCTTGGTACCCCCTTGGTGATTGATATAGGCCACAGCTGTGGCATTGTCAGACTGGATCCTGACAGGACAATCCTATAACCTGAAAGTCCAGGCCTTCGGAGCCAGACGCACTGCTCGAATCTCTAGGATGTTGATGGGCAACGCTCTTTCGGTTCTTGACCACTGTCTTTGGACAGTTGTCTTCTCTAATACTGCTCTCCAGCCTAAAAGGCTGGCATCTGTCGTTACTACTTTCCAGATAACTGGTCTGAAGGATTTTCCCTTCAGCAGATTCTGGGTTAGTAACCACCAACTGAGGCTTTGGCAAGTCTAAAGCTTGGATCGTTTTCTTCCAAGCTGACAGGATACTGTTTTGCAACAGTCTCAAATGGAACTGGGCATAGGGAACTGCTTCTATTGAATCCACCATCTTTCCTAACAACCTCATGCAAAGGCGAATGGAGGGGTCTCCTTTCGACCTGACCATCCATACTAGCTCTTTTATGGAGTTGATTTTTACCTTAGGCAAGAACATCTTTTTCCGGGCTGTGTCAATGATCAGGCCCAAATACTCCAGCTTTTTTAGCAGTTTTAACGGAATACTCCTCTAGGTTGAGAAGCCAACCCAGACTTTCAAGGTAACTAGGGGTGCACCGAATGGGTTTTTTGGTGCTGAAACCGATACCGAAAATGAAAAATACACTAGGGCGAAAACCAATACCGAAAATGGCCGATACCGAAACTTATTTTAAAAAAAATATTTTTATACAGGAGATGGTCAGAGACTGGGGACGTGGCACAGGAGACGGTCAGAGACTGGGGACGTGGCACAGGAGACGGTCAGAGACTGGGGACGTGGCACAGGAGACGGTCAGAGACTGGGGACGTGGCACAGGAGACGGTCAGAGACTGGGGACGTGGCACAGGTGACGGTCAGAGACTGGGGACGTGGCACAGGTGACGGTCAGAGACTGGGGACGTGGCACAGGTGACGGTCAGAGACTGGGGACGTGGCACAGGTGACGGTCAGAGACTGGGGACGTGGCACAGGTGACGGTCAGAGACTGGGGACGTGGCACAGGTGACGGTCAGAGACTGGGGACGTGGCACAGGCGACGGTCAGAGACTGGGGACGTGGCACATGAGATGGTCAGAGACTGGGGACATGATACAAGAGATCAATTCAGCCTCACCAGTGCCTGTCAGATGCAGCCAGCCTGTGTCCCCAGCGCAGCCAGCCTGTGCAGGGAAAGAGAGGAGAGCTGATGCCGCCTGGTTGATCAGAGCGCCGGGAACAAAACAGCTTTCATTTCAATAGCTGTGTGTTCCCCGCCATGCACCATCACATACAGCCCCTCCTCTTTGTCCGGACACTCTGATAGACAGATCACCCCTCCAATCCTGGGATGGGTGATCTGTCTATCAAAGTTCCTTGGACAAGGGGGAGGGGCTTATGTGACGGTGCACAGCGGGGAACACACAGCTATTGGGTGGGGGTTACACGCTATAGTTGTACCTCCCTGTGTCCCATGATGTACAATAAAGAAAATCATTTTTGACCCTTACAAAAACCATTAATAGAAGAATAGGCAAAATTTTCATAAAAAATAAAATAAAATACCCTCAAGTAAATGTTACCATGATAACCCAAACTGTGTAATCTGTTCTGTATTTGGCTTTTTGCCCACCTGCTTTGTGCCCTTTGAATGTGACGGGGCAGCTGGCATTTTCCACCGACCAGACCTTCACCTGAGCGTCCATCCCGCCGCTCAGCACCACCATACCGGATGGGAAGAACGTGCAGCAATTGACATCAAAGAAGTGACCTTCCAGGACTCTCTGGAGGAAGAGCAAACCTGTTATGTCAAATCTATACACACACACACACACACACACACACACGTTCCTTGAGACTTAAACAAATCAAAAAAAGGGCAATCGAATGTTGAAAGGGGATGGCCTTCAGATTGGTATACAGACTAGGGGGAGGGAGTGGGAGGGGGGGGGACAGCTTCAATAATGCATTTTAGACTGCTTATAATTTGCTTTTCCTGGTTCCTCCCTCATAAAAATGCTAATACAGTGATACCTCGGTTTGCGAACACTTCTGTTCACGAACAACTCGGTTCGCAAAAATTTGCTTCGGTACGCCTAACTCGGCTTCGGTACGTGGACAGGAGCCGCGGCCATCTTCCCTGCTCTGACATACTGAGAAGAGCAGTGCAAGAGGAGTCTTGGGAGAACCTGTCTACCCAGATAGGGGTTTCTGCCCCCTGACTACCATTAGGGTGGGCTCACTTGATTGGGAAACCGGTTCATATGAATTCTACAACTTTTGTTCGGTGCTGCGTCGCTTTAGCTGACAATTGCGCAGTCCTGCGACGTTGTAACCGAACAAAATTTATTTTTTTTCCTCCAACAAATATAGGTTTTCCTTTGGTGGTATTTGATCACCTCTGTGGTTTTTATTTTTTGCGTTATAAACAAAAAAAAATAAAAATAAAAAAAGAAGGAATGACAATTTTGAAAAAAAATTTTATAAAAAAAAGCATTATTTTTTACCTTTTGCTGTAATAAATATCCCCAAAAAATATATATTAAAAAAACGTATTTCTCAGTATAGGCCGATATGTATTCTACATATTTTTGGTAAAAAAAAAAAAAAAAAAAAAAAAAAAAACACAACTCAATAAAAGTATATTGATTGGTTTGCACAAAAGTTATAGAATCTACAAAATAGGGGATAGATTTATGACAATTATTTTTATTACTAATGGTGGCGATCTGCGATTTTTATCGAGACTGCGACATTATGGCGGACACTTTTGACACCATTGGCATTTATACAGCGATCAGTGCTATAAAAATGCACAAATTACTGTGTAAACGACACTGGCAGGGATGTGGTTAAACACTAGGGGGGCGATGCAGCAGCCCCCCAGAGCCCCCCCCTTTTACTTACCTGAGCCCGGTCTTTCCAGTGACCAGTGATGAGCACACCCGATCCAGCTGGTGTCTCGGGTCCTGATTGGATAGACTGATAGCTGCGCAGCCATTGGCTCACGAATCCCGCTGTCTGTGTCAATAGACGCAACAGCAGGACACAGGAGCGCGCCCGCACGAGTGCCCCGAGAGAGAGCGGCTCTCCAAGGGGGGAACTCGAGAAGAGGAGGAGCCAGGAGCGCCGCTGAGGGACCCCAGAAGAGGAGGATCGGGGCCACTCTGCGCAAAACCAACTGCACAGAGGAGATAAAGTGTGACATGTTTGTTTTAAAAAAAACTAAAAAAACTTTAGATATCCTTTAAAGTGTTACTAAACACACAGCAGTAAAATCAGTCTGTATATGCAGTAAAGCATGCTTGTAATACTCACTGTGGGAAATAAGGGGTTAATCCTCTGCATTGTGTAAAAAAGGCTGTTTGATCCTCCCCATCTTCCACAGTTCCCAATCCATCTCCTGATAGAACAGAGCCTCGGGGGCACACTGCACATGCTCAGATTGGTGTGTGTTGCTAGAGAGGTGTGTGTGTGTGTGTGTGTGTATTTTTTTTTAGGAGAGTGCATGTGATTAGCCCAGGGTCAATCAGCACTATCAGATTTAACATTTTGTAGGAAGGGGAGACAAGGATTTTGGGTGGAGGAGGAAAACAAATTTGCAGCTGGGTTTGGGGTTTTCTAGCATAGTTTAGGCCATTAAGGTTAGTGTACTTTTACATGAAGTGACCCTGTTCACTTCCAAGGCTGTCCAGGCTGTAAAAAAAAAAAAAAAAAAAATTACCATTAATACTCGCCTGTCCTGCTGCCCACATCGCCAGTCTTGGCACTGTTGCCAATGCTGGAATAATCTTCTACATCCAACAGTTCTGTGTGTGCAAGGTACCTGGTCTGCCCGTGTGTCTTTCCACCCATTGACTCATGCATTACTACAGTACACCGTACTCAACAGAGGACCAGGGGTCTGACTCTCCTGGAAGTGTCAGATGCAGAAGATTTTCCAGACAGCAGCAGAGACCTAACATAAGTAGCGGGGACAGGTAAGTATTAAATGTGTTCTTTTACAGGCTAGGCTTTATTAAAAGGTTACTAAACCCTTGTTTTTTGTTTTGTTTTTTTAAATAATAAACATGTTGTCATACTTTCCTCCTCTGTGCATTTGGTTCTGCACATAGTGGCCCCGATCTTCCTCTTCTGGGGTCCCTCAGTGGCGCTGGCTGCTCCTCCTCTTTTCGAGTGCCCCATCGGAGAAGCGCTCTCCTTCTGGACACCGCGTGCGGGTGTGCTCCCGAGTACTGCTGCTGCGTCAATTGATGGGGGAGCCGTGTAGTCAAGTCCTTACGCGTTGTCATCACATCTTTGTCAGATGCCCTCTGACAAAGACGTGATGGCGAAACGCGTTATGGCGTGACTACACGGCTCCCTCGTCTGTCAGTCATAGTGCCGGTCATCCCGGGTATCATCGCAGCCAAACCCAATTATAGGAGGCTTCCCCCTTCTCTTTTTTTGCATTTATGAACTATTGAAAAAGTGATCTAATCCGGGGATAGGAGCCAGGTCCAAGTCTGAGGCGGTGACGAGCTTCGGTGTCTGGTATACTCACATCGTGTTGGGAGGATCAGATCTTATCTCACAGTGTATGGAGATTTAAGGCCCGTTTTACACCTGTGTGGTGAGTTCATTAGCAACGGGGATTTTTCATCCACGAGGTGTTGGTATCCAGATCAGAAAACCTAGTCCTGGTTTCTAAGGGTTACGGAGCACACCTTCTATTATATTTTATTACATTGATCTTAAAGTGGTTGTAAACTCTTACAACACACTTTGACCTACAGGTAAGCCTAGATTAAGGCTTACCTGTAGGTCCAAGAAATATCTCCTAAACCTACACAGTTTAGGAGATATTTGCCGAAAGACAGGCACCGCTGTCTACGACGATATGCTGCGCGTGGCGGCTCCCGTGCGCATGCGCGCGAGTGACGTCATCGCGGCTTCACCAAATGACAGCGGCGGAGCAGCGAGACCCACTGAGAAGATGGACGCTCGGAACTACAGGGGACATCGGTGACATCGCTGGCTCCTATGTCAGGTAAGTCACACATAATGGACTACTATGCGATGCGATGCATAGTAGTCCATTATGCTTTACCTTTGCAGGGAATGAAAGAGGAAGTAACACTCATCAGGGTTTACTTCCTCTTTAATGTGGACTTATATATTATATAATAGATAGATAGATCCTTCAAAAAGATTTTTTCTTGATTGCACTGAATATTGTATTCAATTATTCTATTAGCGCTATTAATGCTGAGATGACTGTTTTGTTTGGGATATTTTATTTATTAGGCGCTATACAAGTACCTTAAATAACATTATTATTATTATTATTATTATTGCCTAGAATGCATTAAGGTGAAAGGCGTTAAGGGTTTACAACCCCTTTAACTGTCTATGGAAGGGATACTTTTCCTTTAAATGGCTCTGTCAGCAGACAAAAAAAAATAAAAAACAGCATTTTAGTCTTCCAAAGCAGAAGTCCTCCCCTCCCTGGTGGCCAGCGTCTCCTACCTTCCCTCATCTCCAGTGCTGCAGTCTCCATCAGACTCTTCAGAATTTCTTGAAGAGTGGGATGCCCCCTGTCCTGCGTTATAGTACCTTTCTGACACCCTACCTCCCTGTTTAGTCCTACTGTGAAGAGTCTACAGCACTTAGGGGGGAAAGGAGATGTGGGCTACCAGAAGGCCGAGACTGGTCGCCCTAGTGGTGGGTCCTCTCAGGATCCAGAAGAGGAATCTGTAGCAATGACATCCGTTGCAGGTGGACTGTCTGGGCTGGTACGGGCACATCTGCAGTGCTGGATTAGCAGTCCCCAGCAAATGGATATGGCACTGGCAAGAAAGCTGGACTGTGCATATATTTATATATATATATATATATTTTTTTTTTTTTTGCATCACAAACAAAAAGAAAACATGCAGGATGAGTGGGGGGTGAATATTTGCCTGGAGAGAAGCTTTAAGCTTTGGCCCACCACAAAACTAGCAGCCCATAATAATAATAATAATGGTTTACCTGTCCATATCGCTAGGCAGCTTAGGGCTCTCCAGCTGCAACACATTTACAAATACCAGCATGCTATGGCAGGAATGATGGGACTTCCAAATCCATATTAACTGCTTCAGATCCGCACCATAGCCGACTCCTTACCACGTGATCAGCTGTCAGCCAATGACAGCTGATCATGTGATGTAAACAGAGCCGGCAATCAGCTATTTTTTCTCCTCGCTCCGATAGCGCGAGGAGAGAAAAAAAAAAAGCCGATCACCGGCGGCTCTCAGAGAGACATCGGTCCCGATCAAGGAGAAGCCCCGCCAACTCATCTGTGCCCACCTGTCAGTGCACACCAGCGCCACCTACCAGTGCCCACAGTGTCACCCATCAGTGCCTTATAGACAGTGCTGCCCATCAATGTCACCAACCAGTGCCCATCAGAGCCATCTCTCAGTGGTAACGCCTATCAGTGCCCACCAGTGCAGCCTCATCAATGAAGGAGAAAAATTACTTGTGTGGAAAACTTTATAACGAGATTTTTTTTTTTTCAAATTTTTCACATTTTTTTTTGTTTAGCAAAAAATAAAAACCCCAGCTGTGACTAAATACCACCAAAAGAAAGCTCTATTTGTGTGAAAAAATTATAAAAATTTAATGTGGGTACAGTGTTTTATGACCGTGCAATTGTCATTCCAATTGCGTCAGCACTGAAAGCTGAAAATTGGTCTGGCAGGAGGTGGTTGGGGGGGGGGGGGGTGTTTAAGTGCCCAGTAAGCAAGAGGTTAAGGAAGAACACCAAGCTCCACATTGCTTCAACAATTTAGCCTAATTCCAACAGTTTACACCTGTTCCTTACCCTGGTCTCTCCATTATTGGTCTGCCAGACCTTCATCGATCCATCGGTGCTGGCAGATACACCGAGCCCACCTCCGCTGGAGATATCCAGACATGTGACCTACGAGGGAGACATAAGTGTACGGTAAAACAAGGATGATGGATATTTCACTGAAAGGGATTTGTGATCGTTATTTTAAAAATGAGACATCCGAATATCAAGTCTTAAGAGTTATCAACATAGTGGCACAGTGGTGTAGTGGTTAGCTCTAGCAGTAAGAAGGGTCGCTGGTTCAAATCCCAACCACGACTCTACCTGCCTGGAGTTTGCATGTTCTCCCTGTGCCTGCGTGGGTTTTCTCTGAATACTCCGATTTCCTCCCACACTCCAAAGACATGCAGGTAGGTTAATTGGCTTCTGTCCAAAATTGGCCCTAGTATATGAATGGGCACCTTGGATTGTGAGCTCCTTGAGGGTAGGGACTGATGTGAGTGTACAATGTACAGGGATAGGGACAATTGTAGACACTCAGGTTGAACTGGATGGACTGGTGTCTTTATTCAACCTAACTAACTATGTAACTATGATATATTAACTTTTTTGTTAAGATCAATTCCATGATATCTGGTCTATACATAGACCTGTGATCCATCTAGGACTTGAGCGACCTCAAAACAAGCGATCCTTTAGTGATAAAAAAAATATCAAAACCATGCAACACACCCAGGCTATTGTTCTGCACTTTTTCATTGACAGGTAAATAAACAACCTAAAATATAATCAACCATTCATAAATGTAAACGGTTAAACGCCAAACGTTTAATCGATCTTCATTCCAATTAGGTCTCTGTCACGCACGCAGATTTAAGTACGATTTACGCTTTGAAATGGATCATTCCTACTCCTCCATTCCTCTCCTCTGTGGTCACTCTGGTGACTTCTTGAACCTTCTTTTTATTCCTCTATTCTATGCCCTTGTACACACGGTCGGAGATTCCGACAACCAAATCCATCGGATTAATTCCAGCAGAGGTCCGGAAGTGATGTTGCATACACACGGTCGGACTAAGTTGTCGGAAAATCCGATTGTACATAACGTGATGACGTTATTTCGTTACGACGGGACTACGTTCAGGCTAGTAGCCAATAGCTTTGGTCTAGGAATTTGATCTGAGCATGCGTGGCACTTTGTCCGTCGGAGTAGGCTACACTTGACCGGAGTATGTCCGATCGGAGCATTTTGTCGGAAAATTTTACTGGCAATTTGGAAAAGTTGGTCCGTCGGATATTCCGACGGAAACAGTCCGATGGAGACCACACACAGTCGGAATATCCGACAAAACGGTCCGATAGGAAACATTCCGACGGAATCTCCGACCGTGTGTACAAGGGCTTTGAGGGAGGGAGGTGGAGGCAATGTGATGGTCATATCATCTCCAGACTTCACAGGAGGAAAACTCTACATCTCCTCTGCCACCAGATCCTGCATGATCTTCTAGGGCAGGGGGTCTCAAACTGGCGGCCCTCCAGCTGTTTGCGAAACTACAAGTCCCATGAGGCATTGCAAGGCTGACGGTTACAAGCATGACTCCCACAGGCAGAGGCATGATGGGAATTTATAGTTTTGCAACAGGTGGAGGGCCACCAGTTTGAGACCCCTGGTCTAGACAGTGGTGAACGGTGGTGGGATTCACTATATGTCATTTAAGACCCACAAGGATGAAGAAAAGCACAAATATAAGGATCACGATTTTATAACAATTATAAAAACATAGAAGAAAAACTGGACACATGAACTTTTGTTATTTACTGTATATGAAGACTTGAGTTTATTATATAGTTTATTAATTTCATCACTGGATGTTTTGGATATAATATTGTATATTTGGCGCAGCCAATTTTCACACTCTTTATTCATTGTCAGTTATGGGAACACAATTTTTTGGTTTTTCAGCATGTTTGTTGTTTCTGTACTTGATAATTTAGGGAGCACGGTATAATACACTCGTTTTTTATGTGTGTGACCAGTTTAACCACTTAAAGTGGTTGTAAACCCTTGCAAACCATTTTGACCTACAGGTAAGCCTAGATTAAGGCTTACCTGTAGGTCCAAGAAATATCTCCTAAACCTATAAGGTTTAGGAGATATTTACAAAAAGACAGGCACCGCTGTCTACGCTGCATGCGCCGTAGACAGCGGTGCGCAGGCGCACTGAGCAGGCCGCAGATCACGGCGATATGCGGCTCGTGTCAGCTCCCATGCGCATCCCGTGACGTCATCGCGGCTCCGGCGAATCACAGCGCCGGAGCAGCGAGACCCGGAAGTCACTTCGGGATACATGGCAGCTGTAAAGATGAAGGAGGACTGCTTCGGGAGCTTCAATCTCAGGTAAGTTATTCATAATGAGCTAGTATGCTATGCATACTAGCTCATTATGCCTTTGCCTTGCAGGTTGCATTTTTTATTTATTTTTTTAAATGCCTTTACTTCCTCTTTAAGGACCGAGCCTCTGAGATTTGTTGTTTACAAGTTAAAAACTGTTTTTTTTTTTTTTGCTAGAAAATTACTTAGAACCCACAAACATTATACATGTATTTTTCTAACACCCTAGAGAATAAAATGGCGGTCGTTGCGATACTTTGTTACACCGTATATGCGCAGCGGTCTTACAAGCGCACTTTAAAAAAAAAAAAAAAGATTTTTTGTACTCACCGTAAAATCCTTTTCTCTCATTGATGGACACAGCTCCAGTAATCTTGACCTTAGGGTTATTACACCACCTTCAGGAGAGGACTAGGCAGAACATGTAATACATGTGAAAAACCACAGAACTACAGAGGAAAATAGGGACAGGGAGAGAAGAGAGGGAGGTGAGGGACCCCCTAATCGACCTCCCTAGGGTAGTGATGGTGAACCTTGGCACCCCAGATGTTTTGGAACTACATTTCCCATGATGCTCAGGCACTCTGCAGTGTAGTTGAGCATCATGGGAAATGTAGTTCCAAAACATCTGGGGTGCCGAGGTTCACCATCACTGCCCTAGGGAATGCCCAGCTGCTCAATCCCGCCGAGGCAGGAAGATCTGTACTTACCATCCGGACGAGCTGGGGATATCCCATCACAGACCCACACCCGAGCAGTATGGGGTGGCTGCTGGCCATGGCACACTGTGACACAGACATCAGTAGTCCGGTCATATGTGTGCCCCAGAGCGTTGCGCTCACCGGCTGCCCCTGGAGCCTGAGGGGCATGTCGTGGCCGACCCAGCACGCAGCTAGGGTCTGCACACGCTCGATGGCCAGGCTGAGGAGACTACAAGGATCTGTTATCCAGCCTGTCACCCAGCCAGCTGTTGATAGCAGATCACAGGATCTTAAACTCTTGCGCAAAAAGGCAAAAATCCAGACAAAAATCCCCAGGACCGATGGTCCCGCAGGGAGCCTAGGTCCTTCACTAGGCAGAAAAAAAAAAAAAAAACTGAGCTGCAGGAAGCAGGCTGAGGGGTTATTACCAGAGGGACCGCCCCCTGGGCGGAACTGTAAAGTTCTCTTGTTTTTCACATGTATTACATGTTCTACCTAGTCCTCTCCTGAAGGTGGCGTAATAACCCTATGGTCAAGATTTAATGGAGCTGTGTCCGTCAATGAACGAAAGAGAAATACATTTTTTGAATAATAAAAAAAAAAAAACAGTAAAGTTAGCCCAATTTTTTTTTTATGTTGTGAAAGATGACGTTACGCCAAGTAAATTGTTATCCAACATGTCATGCTTCAAAATTGCGCCCGCTAGTGGAATGGCGACAAACTTTTACCCTTAAAAATCTCCATTCTCTTGACGTTTAAAAAAATTCTACAGGTTGCATGCTTTGAGTTATAGAGGAGGTCTAGGGCTAGAATTATTGCTCTCGCGCTACCGCTCGATACCGGCAATACCTCACACATGTGGTTTAAACACCGTTTTCATATGCAGGTGCTACTCACGTATACGTTTGCTTCTGCACGCGAGTT
Organism: Lithobates pipiens; assembly: GCF_037356315.1. Classification (NCBI taxonomy): domain Eukaryota; kingdom Metazoa; phylum Chordata; class Amphibia; order Anura; family Ranidae; genus Lithobates; species Lithobates pipiens. The sequence continues at coordinate 16,562,057 of NW_027507785.1, forward strand.
CAGCGGGATGGGGCACGTTTACATTTTTATACTGTTCTTTAAAAAAAAAAAAAAAAAAAAAAAGTGTCACTTTTATTCCCATTACAAGGAATGTAAGCATCCCTTGTAATAGAAAAAAAAAAAAGAAAAAAAAAAAAAAAAGCATGACAGGACCTCTTAAACATGAGATCTGGGGGTCAAAAAGACTTCAGATCTCATATTTACACTAAAATGCAAAAAAAATAAAAAAAATAAATAAAAAAAAAAACCCTTTCGGAGCTATGGGCAGAAGTGAAGTTTTGACGTCTCTACCGCCCTGCAATGGTATGGAGACGGGTGCGGGGCCATCTTCCCTTCACTCGTCTCCATACCCAGGAAGGACAAGCATTCGATCGCCTCCACCACTATTGAAGGCTCTGGTAAGCGGCGGAGGGTTCCCCTCTCCCGCCGCTGATAAAAGTGATCTTGCGGCGAATCCGCCACAGAGACCACTATTATCAGAAAACAGACCACCCGCTGAAGATACCGGGGTTTTTGGCAGCTAGCTGATGCCATAACATGATATCCCTCTTCAAAGTGAGGATGTATATCGACGTGCTGCGGTCCGGAAGTGGTTAAAGGGATTGTAAAAAAAAACAAAAAAAAAAAACACGAAAAATACATAATAAACATACTATACTTATCTGCTCTGTGTAATAGTTTTATACAGAACAGCCCTGATCCTCTTCTTCTGGGGTCCCAACCGTTGGCACTCCTGACACCACCACTTCAAATGCCCCCACAGGAAGCTGGAGCACTCATGCGGGCTTGATACTGAGCCACGTTTCCTGCATCTATAGACACAGACAGCATGGCTCATCCCTGCCCCCCCACCCCGCCCCACACTTCCTTGTCACAGGATTTGATTAACAGAAGCAGGAGCTGCTATTAATCTGTCCTGTGAGGAGGGAGAGAGTCACTGCTCTGGGGCACTGAGCTGAACCAGAATCTGGCTCAGGTAGGTATAAGGGAAGGAGGGGAGGGACACGCATCCTGTGGCCTGGAATGTTTTTTGTTTTTTTTACCCTAATGCAGAGTATGCATTAAGGTAAAAGAGAAAAAAAAATTATATATAATAAAAAAATTCTCCTAAAAACCATCATCTCTCTCTCTTTAACTCACAAAAGACAACAAAAGATCTTACACTTTTCTTATGGATCCTTGCGAAGCTGGTGTACGGGGCGAGGAATTTACTGGAAGCGTTCTCAGCAGGACACGAGATCCACAAGGTTTTCTGCAAAATAAAGAATGGGCAAATCTTGTGTTTATTATCATACATCAGAGGCAGCGTTTAGGCTCCCTGGAGAAATAATTTCAAGTTGCTTTATAGGAACATGGGCACCACAAGCAACCATAAAAGAAAGCAGATTTTTTTTTTGCGCTGCTGGTTTACATATATCCAGAGTGGAGGAAGACTAATTGGAAGGCAGGGGGGGGGGGGGGGGGGGCGGGAAGGGGAAAGGACAGACAAACAAGAAATGGGGTGTAGGGTGGGAGGTATGTTCTGTGACAGTAGTATTCGGACTTCTAGTGTAAGATTTCAAAAGACAAATCCACAAAGTACTGCAGCGAACAAAATGATAAAAATTTAATTTGGGTACAGTGTAGCATGACCGCGCAATTGTCATTGAAAGTGCGAGAGCGATGAAAGCTGAAAATTGGGCTGGGAAGGAAGGGGGCGAAAGTTCCCGGTATTGTAGTGGTTAATAAGCAATGCCAGATAATAGTCAATAGTACATTGTGCAATTATTAGTAGAAGATGGTAGATTATAGCCACAGGGAGAAAAGGATTTCTTAGCACAAGCAGGGAGGCAGCATGTTCAAGGGTAGAAGTCACCTTTAGGAGATATACAAACAGAAAAAAAACAGTGCAGTATAAAAAAACACAGGTATTTATTCACAAGGTAATCCACTCACTCTCTACTGGAGTAAATCAGGCACATCATTTATATGGTCATCAGGAACATCACAGGGTTCCCTGGGGTAAGCAGTCCTCTTTGGCTGTGGATTTTCGTCCGGTGGGGCCGGTGGTTCCCAGCGTCTCCGGCTCGGTATCGCAGCGTCACGGGGGTCAGCTTATGGATCGTTCAGGGTCACGCTGTGATGACGTCGTTGCGCACGTGTTCGGAGCATACGTGCTCCTTCATCAGGCATACCGACCACCATGTTGGAAGTGGTCAAATAGGGAAGGGGCGGTGTTGATTGGTCAGTGTACTGACAATACCTCCCCTATGTGGGGCGGGGTTATTGCGGCCAGAGCTTAGTGTTTATTTTAGTAGCCTGTATGTTACAGGCTGGCTGGGGATAACGTGAGGCCGAACGTGTGTATATCTATGTGTGAACATTAGCTGGAAAACATTCTTTTTTGTATGTGAGAGTTAAAAAAATGAAATTTTATTTAAAAAAAAAAAAAAAAAAAATTAAAAAGAAAAAATGATTATAATATACTAAAAAAAGATGCAAATGTAAATGTCATAAAAAAATGGAAAATGGGTTGATAATAAAAAAATGAGAGTATATATATGGAGATGTCATAAAATAAAAAATGGGTCGATGATAAAAAAATGAGAGTATATATATGGAGAGGTCATAAAATAAAAAATGTAAAATAAAAATAAAATAAAAAAATCCCTGTAAAAAAATTCCTTCCTTCTATCCATCTCTCTATATATCTATATCTATCTATATCTATACTCATTTTTTTATCATCGACCCATTTTCCATTTTTTATTTTATGACATTTACATTTGAATCTTTTTTTAAGCATATTATAATAAATTTTCTTTTAAAATTTTTTATTTTTTAAATAAAATTTAATTTTTTACAGTGCCTTGCGAAAGTATTTGGCCCCCCTTATTATACTGCACTTAGGTTGGCACTGTTTTTTTCTGTTTGTATACCACAAGCAACCATTGCTCCAGCCATACCAGCTGCATGGAGGGTAGTTATTTTATTTATTTTTTGGTTGGGGTGTTACTAGAAATGGAAAACAAAAAAAGTGTTCACGTAAAAAAATAAATAAAGGCAGATTTTTTTTCTTTTGCAAATTTTGTTTTCTTTGTCTACAATTATTTTAGTCATCTTATTTGTGTATTACTAATGTGACTTTAATATTAAGCAAATAAAAAAAATTGCTTTGCAGATGACTTTTAAAAATGTATGTATAGCAGAATACCAGGGAAATTGCTACTGTGCACTTACAGTAGAACTTTTATCAATAAAAATTAATAACCCGTAAAAAAAAAAAAAAAAAAAAAAGCCACTTTTGCTGGATTCTCGTATTCAGAGCCGTTTCCTGCTGTACTAATTCTCCGCCACAAGATGTCCTCAGTCTTTCTGGAAGAATGGTGACTAGCCTCATTCAAACCTCTAAAAACCAAAAAAAAAAAAAAAAAAAATAATAAAAAAAAAAAAAAAAGAAGGGGGGGTAGCACCAGCCCAGTGCATGGATAACGCATTTCAAGGGGAGGCCCCTCTTCATCAGAGCCCATCTGACGGGACCCCCCCTCCTCCCCTTGAAACACGTTAGCCAAACTAGACCCAAGAGATTTCTTCCCATGAAAGAAAATATGTGCATATGTCTCTGGATTTTGGATTTGTTGATGAGCTGGCATACACTTGTCTTCGTGATTATAACAATTGTGTACATTTTATTAATAAATAGTTTACCGAGATAATGTACTAGACTGGGGCGCCATTTTTTATTTTTTTTAGTACATTTGTTACTGGGTCTTCCCCAGTTTTAAGAGTGCAGCAAAGCCTGGTGACTTCACATATCTCTGGAGTGGAAAATGAAAGTCCATCAGTCTCTGAACACCACACTAGAGCAAAGCAGGCTGTTCTGGTTCATGTGGTCCCTCAACCCGCTGCCTATGACTCCCGGCTGTCATAGACCAGCCGCCAATACCAGATGAAGCTGCTGGTCATATGCCTGCACTTAGTTTGTCGTTGTGGCAGCAGGTGTTGGCCAATGGAGCTCTTTAGCGCCCCCTGGATACAAATCAATGGATTTATTTTTTTATTTTTTAAAATCAGATTTTTTTGATTTAAAAGTGGATTACCAAATTTATTTTAATAAAATGCTTTTGGAGTAAAAATCTATCTAAAAGACAGTTTTCTATATAAAATACATAAAAAATTTAGTTTATTCACATGAAATGGAGCTTAGTTATGTAGTACGAGGCTGTATATTCTGCAATATTTACATTTTTGGTAAACTCATTGAATCCAAGCTCTGCAAGTGGAGATAACATGCACTGGCAATGTTATTGTTCTAATTAAGGAGGAAGTAAACCCCTCTTTTGTTCCCTGAAAAGTAAAAGCATAATGGGCTAGTATGCATCGCATACTTACATGCAAACAAAGCCCGCGATGTCCCCGTCCATTTTCATCCCTCTTCCTTCTGGGGCCGTGGACTCGGCTCTGTTACTGGCCGGAGACGTGGGAGCCACCAGTCACGGCACGTGCCCTTTCTTCAGTGCAAGAGTATATGGTAAATATCTTTTCAAATTTTGTAAAGATATTTCCAGTGCCTACAGGTAAGCCTTGTAGGTAATGGTAAAGGTTGAAATGGTTGAATCCATGTATAGCAAATACTGTCTGGCCAACACTAGATCTGCGAGTATCATAAAGGAAATGATTCCGGGTGGCTGCACTTCCAAAAATCCTTTTATTGAAGATTCATATGACGACAAGTGGTTGACAGATGGAGCAGGGGACAAAGAGGTAGATGCTCTTCAGGCAAATGTTAGCGCTTCGTCATTATCTATTGGAACTAGTCACCACAATCGCCTATATACTGCTCTAATGTGTCATCATTAGGTTACAGGTGAACTAACCAATTACAGTTAGTACTCAGCTGGTGTTACAAAGAAAACCCGGCTAGAATACACGGTACTTACACTCAAATCTGATACACTAACTGAACCTTGGAGCAAACTCGACACCTCAGTCAAAATCATTGTATAGTTACAACAACATACAGAAAAAAATAGATATAATAATATATATAAAAAATGTATAAACATAATGAAATTGATGTTAAGAACAAAATGATTTTAAAAGCTGAGTGTTAGAACATCATGAAGACCGATACTGGATTTTTCCCCAAAGTATGTGCATAGTCTTGAATTAACGTCAATGGCAAAAATCTATCTATCTATCTATCTATCTATCTATCTATCTGAGAAATAGGTGATAATAGACTGTAGGAAACCAGCTTAACAACTTGCCGACAGGCTCCTGTACATATACGTCAGCACTTTGAAGATGGATATCTTGGAAACGGCAGCAGTTGCTGCCACAACCGAGATATCCATCTCTTCAGGAGCCGGTCGTGTTTACGAGAATGGTGGTCTCCACGAGATCACAGTTATCAGTGGCGGGAGAGGGCCCCCCCCCCCCCCCCCCCCCACCGCTCTCTCCTGTGTCCTCCGCTGCTTACCGGAAGCAATCGGGACCTCTCTGTGTCCGGGTATGGAGACGAGTGAGGCTAAGATGGCCCCCACCCGTCTCCATACCACGGCAGAGCGGAAGCGACGTCAAAACGTCACTTCTTCCCAAAGTTCTTAAAAAAGGCACATTTTTTTCAAAGTAATTTTTTTTAAATGACATTTTTTATTTTATTTTTTATTGCATTTTAGTCCAAATATAAGATCAAGGTCTTTTTGTCCCCAGATCTCATATTTAAGAGAACCTGTCATGATTTTTTCTATTACAAGGGATGTTTACATTCCTTGTAACAGGAATAAAAGTGACCCAAGTTTTTTTTTTTTTTTAAACCGTGAATAAAATTAATAATTAAGGAAAAAAAAAAAATGTTTTTAAAGCGACCCATCCCGACGAGCTCACGTGCAAAAGCGATTGCATATGCGAGTAGCGCCCGCATATGAAAACGGTGGCCAAACCACACATGTGAGGTACCGCTGCAATTGTTAGAATGAGAGCAATAATTCTAGCCCTAGACCTCCTCAGTAACTCAAAACATGCAACCTGTAGAATTTTTTAAAACGTTGCAAGATTTTTAAGGGCAAAAGTTTGACACCATTCCACGAGCGGGCGCAATTTTGAAGCGTGACATGTTGGGTATCAATTTACTTGGCGTAACTTCATCTTTCACTATATAAAAAAAAATACATAAAAAGGGCTAACTTTACTGCTGTCTTATTTTTTTTATTTACATTTTTTCCCCCAAAAAAGTGCGCTTGTAAGACTGCTACGCAAATACGGTATGAAAAAAGTATTGCAATGACCACCATTTTATTGTCTAGGGTTGTAAACCCCAAAATCTCAAAAAACGAGGGTGGTCCTTAAGTGGTTAAGGAAAAAAAATTAAATAAAAATTTAATAAATATGTAGAAGAGAAATAGGCGATAACAGACTGCAGGAAACTAGCTGAAGGAAAAAAAAAAAAAAAGCTAGTTTCCTGAAAACTATTATCACCTATTTCTCTCCTACATATTTATTTATCGTTTCCTCTCTTAGCTAGTTTCCTGCAGTCTAGTAGCACCTATTTCTCTCATAGATATTTTTTAATTTTTTTGCCATCGACGTTCATTGGAGACTATGCACATACTTTGGGAATATGCCAGTGTCGGCCCTCATGATGTTCTAATACTTGGCTTTTAAAATCATTTGTTCTTAAAAGTGGTTGTACAACCACTTTTAACTACAGGTAAGCCTATATTAAGGCGCATACACACTTTAGAAAGGGCAGACCGTGCCTTTTCTGAAAGGGGTCATGCCATGACTGGTGGCTCCCAAGCGCACGCGCGGGAGTGACGTCACGTGACTCCGACCAGTCACAGAGCCAGAGGTCGTGGCGCAGGAAGGAAGAGGGGTGAAGATGGACGCTCGCTGCTAGTGGGGACAGCGGTGACATTGCAGGCTTCGGTTTCAGGTAAGTGACAAATAATGGGCTACTATCCAATGCATAGTAGCCCATTATGCTTTACCTTTGCAGGTAAATAAAGAGAAAGTAAAACCCATCAGGGTTTACTTCCTCTTTAACATCAACTTCATTGTGTGTATACATTATATACATGTTTTCTATTATTTTCTGTATGTTGTTGTAACTATACAATGATTTTGACTGAGGTGTCGAGTTTGCTCCGAGTTCAATTGGTGTATCAGATTTTCTCTGGCAGTGGATTTGGACCGAAGTCTTTACATCAGATTTGAGCGTAAGTACCGTGTATTCTAGCCGGGTTTTCTTTGCGACAACAGCTGAGTACTAAATTTTAATTGGTTAGTTCACCTGTAACCTAATGATGACACATTAGAGCAGTATATAGGCGATTGTGGTGTTCCAATAGATAATGAGGAAGCGCTAACATTTGCCCGAAGAGCATCTACCTCTTTGTCCCCTGCTCCCTCTGTCAACCACTTGTCATATGAAGCTTCAATAAAAGGATTTTTGGAAGTGCAGCCACTTGGAATCATTTCCTTTATGATACTCGCAGATCTAGGTGTTGGCCAGACAGTATTTGCTATACATGGATTCAACCATTTCAACCCTCAGCTGAAAGAATTGGGCTGGGATGAATTGTAACTCCTATCTAGTTACCCACCACCTGCCTCCCCACCCCTCTAAACCCCTGCTTTTTATTTTTTTTATTTTTTTTTAAACCCCTATACCTAGCATTTACCTGGAGCGGCTTTTCTTGTTTCATAGATCTGCAAGTAGACGACACTTACCTTTGTAATCTCATGAACGACAAACTCTTCAGAGGAAGTGATGTTGGGGACTCCATCCGTGCCCACTCCATCGCACTTCAGACTCCCGTAGATGGTGGGTTTGCCTAGAAGGAGGGTAAGACAGATCTATAGTCAGAAGAGCAGCAGCAACCCTAAGCCCTTGTTCACACGGTCGGACATTCCGATGGAAAATGTCCGATTGGACCGTGTTGTCGGATAATCCAACAGTGTGTGGGCTCCATCGGACTGTTTCTGTCGGAATATCCGACGGACCAAGTTTTCCAGCTTGGCTATAAAACTTTCCGACAACATGATCCGATCGGACCTTGTCCGATCATGTGTAGAGAATTCCGATCGGACAAAGTGCCACACATGCTCAGATCAAATTCCTACACCAAAGCTATTGGCTACTAGCCTGAACATAGTCACAGCGTAAAGAAATAACGTCATCACGTTCTGAACGATCGGACATTCCGACAACTTTGTCCGACCGTGTGTATGCAACAGTTTCGGAAAAAATCCATCGGACAAAATCCAACGGATTTGGTTGTCAGAATGTCGGACCGTGTGTACAAGGGCTTAGAGTTGATGTGAAGGTACACTTTGAAAACCTGCATGGCAGAGGAGACGTATCAATCGATTCCCTCTAGATAGGCTGATCTCAGCCAGAGGTAATTGTTAGGGGTTCCTTGAGCTGTGGTTGAGTGACCTCCCATCTGATAGTGTCATAGTTCCATGACCAGCGTCACTTGGCGGAGCCAGCAGCATGACACCAACAATTTTTTTTTTAATCTGTCTGTCGGGGCTCGTTGTCACAGATGGCAGTAAAACACAGGTGGTTGAGCCACAGTTTTACTGCCGAAGCTTAACCACTTCCCACCCGGCCAATGCGTATATACGGCCGGGTGGGAGCCGCCTGCTCCTGATAGGACGTTTGGGAACGTCATTCAGGAGCAGCGGGATCGCGCGCGCGCGCGCCCGCGCAGCGGCGCGATCCCGATGTGCTCGTGTCACCCGGACACGGCACATCTCAGATCGGCAGGAGGGCTCTGTGATTGGCCCTCCTGATCACATGACGGCCGTGTCCAATCACGGCCGTCATGTGATGTAAACAAACAGCCGGTTGCTAGGCAATTGGCTCTCCTCTCCTCACACGGAAGTCACCGCTGAGGAGAAGAGAGCAGATCGCTGCAGCCGGCTGATGATCAGTGAGTATGGGCTGCTTTTTACAGCTTTTTACTCACTGATCATCAGTGTAGTGTACACACACAACACACCACACAGTACAAACACAGTCCCCACATATGTCCCCAAAACACACATGTCCCCAAAACATACATGTCCCCAAATAATAAAAACACATGTCCCTAATAATAAAAACATGTCCCCCACATATGTCCCACTAAAATCACATGTCCCAATGATTATCTGCACACATATGTACGTGATCACCTGCACACATATGTACATGATCATTTGCGTACATATGTCCGTGATCACACAAACCAATTATTATACACTTAACGGAATTTTTTTTACCAAAAACATGTAGCAGAATACATTTTGGCTTAAATTTATGACAAAATTTGATTTTATTGGATTTCTTTTCAAATAGAAAAAAGAAAATATAGTTTTTTTTCCAAATTTCCGCTATTTTTGCGCTTATATCGCAAAAAAAAAAAAACGGAGTCGTGAATAAATAACACCAAAATAAAGCTCTATTTGTGCGAAAAAAATGATAACAATTTCATTTGGGTACAGTGTAGCATGACCGCGCAATTGTCACTGAAAGAGCGAGAGCGCTGAAAGCTGAAAATTGGGCTGGGAAGGAAGGGGGTGAAAGTGCCCTGTATTGTAGTGGTTAAAGAGGAACTTTACGCTAGAGAAAAAAAAAAAAAAGGCAAAAGCTACAAATCCTGTAGCTGCTGACTTTGAAAAAAAAAAAAAAAGTAATTTACTTGTCCAGGGATCCAGCACCTTCCTCCCCCAGGCCGGTTCTTTGCCAGTCTTCGGGGGTCCCCAGGCATCTTGGATGTGGAAATCCGGCTGCGACTCCCTGCAGCTTCAAAGCCAGCTTCCCAGTACACATGCAGGAGTAGCAATGAGCTGTCTCAGTAGACCCGCAGCCTCCTGGAACATGTGACATTTCCCAGTAGGTTGTAGGACGTGGGGGCCGAACTTCCCCTTGGATCACATAGGCAATCTGAGCCAAACTAGGTACCCACTCCCTAAAAAAAAAAAAAAAAACTGCACTGATGAGCACTGATAAGGTGGCAGTGGTGGGTAGCACTGCTAGGTACTGCTAGGTGGCACAGATTGCTGGCTCTTATGTACTGGTGGGCATTGGTTTGTGGTACTTCCTCTTCGGGACCGATGTCCCTTCAACAGAAGCTGGTGATCGGCTTTTTTTCTCCTCCCGCTGTCAGTGTGAGAAGAGAAAAAAAACGATTACCGATCTTCTGTTTACATCATGGGATCAGCTGATCACATGGTAAGGGGCCGGGATCCACCCCTTACTCCGATCTATGATCACCCGAGTCTCATTGACTTGCTGATCACAGCATGCAAAGGGGAGGATGTCTATTGATGGCCTCCCAGCAAAGCAGATCTGCGCTATAGCCGTCATTCGGCTATAGCGCAGAGCTGAAGGGGTTAAGGTGAAGTTTCATTTTAAATATTCATCTTTAAACAAAACTGTCTTTCAGCCTGCTACAGGCATTCCCCCCGATAGCCTAGACCACAGAGGTAGGCAACCTCGGCCCTCCAGCTGTGGTGAAACTACAAATCCCATCATGCCTCTGCCTCTAGGAGTCATGCCTGTGATTGTCAGGGTCTTGCAATGTATCCTGAGACTTGTAGTGTCAAAACAGCTGGAGGGCCGAGGTTGCCCACCCTTGGCCTAGGGGGGTACTGAGGCATCGTGGGTGTTGTAGTTCATTCCTAACCAACCAACTAATCCAACTACTGGCTCTCTGTGACCTCATCCACCCCAACAGCTCTTCTTTTGAATAAATCTCAGCAGCAGACAGGAGGGAATTAAAGATGACTTTTAGCAAAAGTTTGCGCAAATCTTTTTCCATACAGTACGGGGGGGGGGGGGGGGGTTCTTTGCTCACGGATGAATTACCTGCAATCTTGCAGGACAGCCAGGCCTCTCCTTCCACCTTCCTAAAAGAAAAGAAAACATTCATTAAAGTGGACCTATACATTTCTGGCATGTCACAATATACAGACACAGGATCTAAATTTCCAAAAGGCTCCACACCCATGACCATCCTGGACTGAGACATCAGCTCAGAGATCACACAGGTTTGACACAGATCAGCCTCTGCTGCAACCTCACTACAAAAGTTACAATGTTGCAGTCTGATCACTAGTGGGAGGAGACTCAGTAATTGTTTCCTGACTGATTACGGGGGTTGCGCACCCTAAATCCGGAAGCAGACAGTGATGTACAAGTATGTTGATTTGCCTGCTGGCGGGCAGTCCACAAGTGGTAAACTAAATATAAAAAAGGGGTTTATTCACTAAAACTGGAGTGTGCAAAATATGAATAGGAACCAATCAGCATCCAGTTGTTTTTTTTTGGTCAAAGCTTAACCACTTTACGACCAGCGCACACCGATGTACCTCCATTTTTTGAAGAGGGATATCTCGGTAACGGCAGCAGCTGCTGCCACAACCGAGACATTCATCTCTTCAGGCGCCAGTCATGTGTGCGATAATGGTGGTCTCTGCAGCAAGATCACCGCTATCGGCGGCGGGAGAGGTGCCACCCCCCCTCCCGCCGCTCTCCGCTGCTTACCGGAGCCGTCGGTAGCGGCGGAGGCGATCGTGTCCTTTCCTGTGCTGGATATAGAGACAAGTGAGGCTAAGATGGCCCCCACTCGTCTCTATACCATAGGAGGGTGGAAGCGACGTCAAAACGTCACTTCCGCCCATACCTCTTAAAAAGGCACATTTTTTCAAATGACTTTTTTTTTTATTTTTTTATTTTTTATTGCATTTAAGTTCAAATATGAGATCTGAGGACTTTTTGACCCCCAGATCTCATATTTAAGGGGACCTGTCATGTTTTTTTTTCTATTACAAGGGATGTTTACATTCCTTGTAATAGGAATAAAAGTGATCTTTTTTTTTTTTTTTATTTTAAACAGTGTAAAAATAAATAAAATCAATTAAAATAAATAAGAAAAAAAAAAAAAAGGTTTTAAAAACACCCCTTCCCGACGAGCGCATACGTGAGTAGCGCCTGCATATGAAAATGTTAGTCAAACCACACATGTGAGGTATCGCCGTGATTGGTAAAGCGAGAGCAATAATTCTAGCCCTAGACCTCCGCAACGCAAAAAATGCAACCTGAAGAATTTTTTAAATGTCGCTTGTGGAGATTTTTGAGACATGTTGGGTATCAATTTACTCGGGGTAACATTATCTTTCACAATATAAAAAAAAAATTGGGCTAATTTTATCGTTGTCTTGTTTTTTTTATTCAAAAAAGTGAATTTTTTCTAAAAAAAGTGCACTTGTAAGACCACTGCGCAAATACGGTGTGAAAAAAAAGTATTGCAATGACCGCCATTTTATTCTCTAGGGTGTTAGAAAAAAAAAACAATATAAAATGTTTGGGGATTCTAAG
>NW_027507785.1:16579408-16619408 GCF_037356315.1 Lithobates pipiens
ATGTAAATCTTGGCAGCCATTTTGCTGGAGACCAAATACAACCGGAAGGACATGTGAAAACCCCCAGAAGTATATTATTTTAAAAAATGATGGTGGAGAAAAAAAAATTGTCACTACATGTCTCCATTTCCGGAGCCATTGTTCTGTAGACTCATCGACGCTATTCCGTCAGATTAGGCGACTCGTCAGAATTGATAACGAAAGTGACGTTTCGTCGCCGCCATCTTGCTACACCCAGCACTCCTCCATAGTAACGATACACCGAGAAGGAGCCAAGCGGACATCTTGTTACACCCACCAGAGTTTTGGATGCCACAGTTGTTTTTAACAGAAAACGGAGCTTTTAATGTGAAGTACAGTATATAGAAATCCAAATCCGACGGACCGTTTAGATGTTGAATTTTACAAGCAGTGGGAGACCTGCTGACCTCACAGGTTTGCTAAACTGACAGAACATTGCTGCTTTTATAATTCAGCGTGTAAACAGTCCGATGGCTTTTCAAATGCTGTATTTCACCATATAAGCTCCGTTACCTGTTAAAAATAACTGTGGCATGCAAAACTCTGGTGGGTGTACCAAGATGTCCGCTAGCCCCCTTCACGGTGTATCGCTACTATGGAGGATTGCGGGGTGTAGCAAGATGGAGACGACGCAACGTCACTTCCGTGACCTAGTCGGACGGACCGCCGCTGTAGTGTCACAGTTTGATGCCTATCACAGGATGGTGCGGAAGTGACGTTGTTGCGTACTGCGCATGCGCGATGCGCTCCAAACGCTCGCGCCGTGCGTTCCAACATAGTTTCGGCAATACAGTTCAGCGAAACCATCACATAATGTTACGGAAGTGATGTTACACACAACACAAACACGGGCCACGTTGTTGCGTACTGCGCATGCGCGATGCGTTCCAAACACTTGCGCCGTGCGTTCCAACATAGTTTCGGCAATACAGTTCAGCGAAACCATCACATAATGTTACGGAAGGGAAGTTACACACAACACAAACACTGGGCCGTTCGTTACAACACTAATACTTCCCTTGTTACCTAGTAGGTTTTGCATTGCTGGGACTTGTAGTGCCTATCCTGAGCTACATGCTTCAATGTTCAGTGTCCTCATCCCTATCCCCATGCTTCAATGTTCAGCGTCCATCCTTATCCCCGTGCTTCAATGTTCAGTGTCCTCATCCTTATCCCCGAGCTTCAATGTTCAGTGTCCATCCTTATCCCCGTGCTTCAATGTTCAGTGTCCTCATCCCTATCCGCGAGCTTCAATGTTCAGTGTCCTCATCCTTATCCCTGTGCTTCAATGTTCAGTGTCCTCATCCCTATCCCCATGCTTCAATGTTCAGTGTCCTCATCCCTATCCGCGAGCTTCAATGTTCAGTGTCCTCATCCTTATCCCTGTGCTTCAATGTTCAGTGTCCTCATCCCTATCCCCATGCTTCAATGTTCAGTGTCCTCATCCCTATCCGCGAGCTTCAATGTTCAGTGTCCTCATCCTTATCCCTGTGCTTCAATGTTCAGTGTCCTCATCCCTATCCCCATGCTTCAATGTTCAGTGTCCTCATCCCGATCCGCAAGCTTCAATGTTCAGTGTCCTCATCCTTATCCCTGTGCTTCAATGTTCAGTGTCCTCATCCCTATCCGCAAGCTTTAAATGTTCAGTGTCCTCATCCTTATCCCTGTGCTTCAATGTTCAGTGTCCTCATCCTTATCCCTGAGCTTCAATGTTCAGTGTCCTCATCCCTATCCCCCTGCTTCAATGTTCAGTGTCCTCATCCCTATCCGCGAGCTTCAATGTTCAGTGTCCTCATCCTTATCCCCGAGCTTCAATGTTCAGTGTCCTCATCCCTATCCCCCTGCTTCAATGTTCAGTGTCCTCATCCCTATCCCCCTGCTTCAATGTTCAGTGTCCTCATCCTTATCCCCGAGCTTCAATGTTCAGTGTCCTCATCCCTATCCCGATGCTTCAATGTTCAGTGTCCTCATCCCTATCCCCGAGCTTCAATGTTCAGTGTCCTCATCCCTATCCCCGAGCTTCAATGTTCAGTGTCCTCATCCTTATCCCCGAGCTTCAATGTTCAGTGTCCTCATCCCTATCCCCCTGCTTCAATGTTCAGTGTCCTCATCCTTATCCCCGAGCTTCAATGTTCAGTGTCCTCATCCCTATCCGCAAGCTTCAATGTTCAGTGTCCTCATCCTTATCCCCATGCTTCGATGTTCAGTGTCCTCATCGAAGCAGGGGGATAAGGATGAGGACACTGAACATTGAAGCTCGCGGATAGGGATGAGGACACTGAACATTGAAGCAGGGGGATAGGGATGAGGACACTTAACATTGAAGCTCGGGGATAAGGATGAGGACCCTGAACATTGAAGCAGGGGGATAAGGATGAGGACACTGAACATTGAAGCTCGCGGATAGGGATGAGGACACTGAACATTGAAGCAGGGGGATAGGGATGAGGACACTGAACATTGAAGCTCGGGGATAAGGATGAGGACCCTGAACATTGAAGCAGGGGGATAAGGATGAGGACACTGAACATTGAAGCTCGCGGATAGGGATGAGGACACTGAACATTGAAGCAGGGGGATAGGGATGAGGACACTGAACATTGAAGCTCGGGGATAAGGATGAGGACCCTGAACATTGAAGCAGGGGGATAAGGATGAGGACACTGAACATTGAAGCTCGCGGATAGGGATGAGGACACTGAACATTGAAGCTCAGGGATAAGGATGAGGACACTGAACATTGAAGCACAGGGATAAGGATGAGGACACTGAACATTTAAAGCTTGCGGATAGGGATGAGGACACTGAACATTGAAGCACAGGGATAAGGATGAGGACACTGAACATTGAAGCTTGCGGATCGGGATGAGGACACTGAACATTGAAGCATGGGGATAGGGATGAGGACACTGAACATTGAAGCACAGGGATAAGGATGAGGACACTGAACATTGAAGCTCGCGGATAGGGATGAGGACACTGAACATTGAAGCATGGGGATAGGGATGAGGACACTGAACATTGAAGCACAGGGATAAGGATGAGGACACTGAACATTGAAGCTCGCGGATAGGGATGAGGACACTGAACATTGAAGCATGGGGATAGGGATGAGGACACTGAACATTGAAGCACAGGGATAAGGATGAGGACACTGAACATTGAAGCTCGCGGATAGGGATGAGGACACTGAACATTGAAGCACGGGGATAAGGATGGACACTGAACATTGAAGCTCGGGGATAAGGATGAGGACACTGAACATTGAAGCACGGGGATAAGGATGGACACTGAACATTGAAGCATGGGGATAGGGATGAGGACACTGAACATTGAAGCATGTAGCTCAGGATAGGCACTACAAGTCCCAGCAATGCAAAACCTACTAGGTAACAAGGGAAGTATTAGTGTTGTAACGAACGGCCCAGTGTTTGTGTTGTGTGTAACTTCACTTCCGTAACATTATGTGATGGTTTCGCTGAACTGTATTGCCGAAACTATGTTGGAACGCACGGCGCGAGCGTTTGGAGCGCATCGCGCATGCGCAGTACGCAACAACGTGGCCCGTGTTTGTGTTGTGTGTAACATCACTTCCGTAACATTATGTGATGGTTTCGCTGAACTGTATTGCCGAAACTATGTTGGAACGCACGGCGCGAGCGTTTGGAGCGCATCGCGCATGCGCAGTACGCAACAACGTCACTTCCGCACCATCCTGTGATAGGCATCAAACTGTGACACTACACCGCCTGTAACCTTTGTCTCCGTTTCGCTGCCATTTTCCGTAGGATCGTTTGTATCTGTTTGAATACCGTGGGCTTCATAAAAATGGCCGACACTAGGTAATTTTTAACCCTAAAACCGAGGACAGTTTTAAATCAAACAGGAAAACATTTCAAGGAATAGAGTTTGGTGACATTGGAAAGTGCTGTAAAAAGAGACTAAAGAGGTGGGAGAGGATACGAAGGGAAACCAGAAAGTCTGTCCAGGTGAGACATTATCTGTATTATATGACATGTGCTGCCCTGATTACCAGGGGAGTCCTCTTCTTAGCTCCAGAGAGGTTCTCTATCAAAGGGCTGCTATAGAAATAAATATAAACCTGCCAGAGAAGTGGGGGTTGTGCCATTGCTGGCATCCTATAGAAAACCCTGGTTGTCATGGTGATCCTCTGCTTTCAGGACTGTGTATCCCTGGCTGGGAACAAGTAAACAGAACAGGAGAGTCAGAAGTCCTTGTCTGCATGGCTTGCTCCAGGCAGGGACTGCAGAGAGAGGCAGCCAGGCAGTGAGCAACTTCAGGAGGGTGGCCGCATGTTTGTCCTGTGCCAACGCTGTCCATAGTTATATTGGTAAGGTTGGTTAAAGACACCAGTCCATCCCGTTCATCAGTGTGTGTTTATGGTAACACTCGTTTTCATATCCCCGTTCGCTAAGATGCCCTTCAAGGAGTTCTTTTCTTTAAATTATTACCATTCCACTCTGACACCACCAACCGTGTAAGGGAGATCCACATCCTTACCGCTCTAAGCCCTTGTACACACGATCAGACATTCCGAAACTGGTGTTGCATACACACAGTCGGACAAAGTTGTCGGAAAATCTGATCGTTCGGAACGTGGTGACGTTCATTCGTTACGACGGGACTACGTTCAGGCTAGTAGCCAATAGGTCTCGTAATTTGATCTGAGCATGCGTGGCACTTTGTCCGATCGGAATTCTCTACAAACAATCGGACAAAGTCCGATCGGATCATGTTGTCGGAAAGTTTTATAGCCCAGCTCTCAAACTTTGTTGGTCGGACATGGCGACGGAAAAAGTCAGATGGAGCCCACGCACGGTCGGATTATCCGACAACACGGTCCGATCGGACATTTTCTGTCCGTGTGTACAAGAACCCTCTACGTAGTTAACCACCTTAATACCGGGCACTTGCATCCCCCTTCCTGCCCGGGCCAATTTTCAGCTTTCAGTGCTGTCGCACTTTGAATGACAATTGCGCGGTGATGCAACACTGTACCCATATGACATTTATATTTATGTATATATATATATATATATATATATATATATATATATATATATATATATATATATAAAACACAGATGTTTTGTTTCCTGGGGGGGGGGGGGGGCACTTGACATATTGCAGGTCACGGTGGCTCTGTGGGACTAGTGAATCTGTCATAGTCTCACTCAATAATATTTGCTGATTGCAACCTGGGTCTTTGATTTGTACCTATGCACATGCGTGTGTGCTTTATACTATTACTGTTGTGGCCCAAGTGTCCATACCATCACACCCTCTCCCCACCTTCTTTTCCCCCTAATCATTTTTTGTTCTCTTTGGTTCTTTCTGCCCATCAATATCATTAATATATGTGGTATATAATATTGTGAGCCGTCTACTTGTGTCCTGACAAAGCTAATCGGCGAAACACGTTGACGCACAGGGGCTCGCTGTTATGTATATTATGCAAGTTTTTCCATGTTATGTATTGAGTTTATTCTCTTTTTTATTTTTTGCTCTGTGTGCACCGTGTACTGTCATAAATAAAATATTTTTTATATTTACTACTGTCCAATGTGCCTCTAAAGCAGGACTCGACAAAACCCGGGCGCCAGGTCGCATTTGCGACTAGAATTAACGACCTGGCGCCTGGGGCAGCACAGCTGGGGGTATCCTGTCTCCGTGGACCCCCCCCCCCCCCCGGCGTGATCGCGTCGGGCCGTTCCGCTGGTGGCCGGTAATCAAGGCCGCGGCTTTGAGGCCTTCTGCGATCCTATGATTCCTTCTGGAATCTGGTGCCCTTTTGTGGTGGCCGTTGGTATGACAACCAGCAATGCTAATGGAGCTTCCCCTGCCTGTTTTTTATTGCCTGCTTATCTCCTTCCCTTTATTTAGAACCCTTAAACATTATATATATTTTTTATTCTAACACCCTAGAGAATAAAATGGTGGTCGTTGCAATACTGTCTGTCACACCGTATTTGCGCAGCGGACTTACAAGCGCACTTTTTTGGGGAAAAATAATTTATTTAATAAAAAAATAAGACAACAGTAAAGTTAGCCCAATTTGTTTTATATTGTAAAAGATAATGTTACGCCGAGTAAATTGATACCCAACATGTCACGCTTCAAAATTACGCCCGCTCATGGAATGGCAACAAACTTTTACCCTTTAAAATCTCCATAGGGGACGTTTAAAAAACTCTACAGGTTGCATGTTTTGAGTTACAGAGGAGGTCTAGGGCTAGAATTATTGCTCTCGCTCTACAGATCACGGCGATACCTCACATGTGTGGTTTGAACACTGCTTTCATATGAGGGCGGGACAGGGCGCGTTTAAAATTATTTTTATTTTCTTACTTTAACTTTTATTTTTATTTTTTTCACTGTTCTTTTAAAAAAAAAAATTGTGTCACTTTTATTCCTATTACAAGGAATGTAAAAATCCCTTGTAATATAAAAAAGCATGACAGGACCTCTTAAATATGAGATCTGGGGTCAGAGAGACCTCACATCTCATATTTACACTAAAATGCAATTTAAAAAATAAAATAAAAAATAAAATAAAATGTCCCTCTAAGAGCTAAGGGCAATGACTTGGAGACAGGTGGGGGCTGCGCTATCTTCCCCTCACTCCATGTCAGGCCAGGGACAGGTCCGGATCGCCGTTACCAACCCGGCTCCTAACTTTTTTAGCTGGCTCCTAGATTCCAAGCAAATTTGTCAAGCCCTGATCTAAAGCCTGACCTTGGGTTATTTTTACCCATTTTTCTGTTGTCTATAAATGAAAGAATTGGTGGTGAACTGTGCACCCTTGAGATATTATACAGTGGAACCTTGGATTATGAGCATAATCCATTCCAGGAGAATGCTTGTAATCCAAAGCACTCGCATATCAAAGCAAGTTTCCCCATAGAAGTCAATGGAAACGAAGATAATTTGTTCCGCATTGACTTCTATTACCGTATTTATCGGCGTATAACACGCAACCCCAAGTTTAGGAGGGAATTTAAAAGAAAAAAAACTTTTAGGAGGAAAGTTTAAGGAAAAAAAAACTTACATTTAAATGCCCATCAATGCAACCTTGTCAGTGTCAATTGCAGCCTTGTCAGTCATTTGCAGCCTCGTTGGTGTGTTTGCCGTTTAAAAATAGTGCAGCCGAGATACAGAGCGGATGTCCTGTGTATCTCGGAGGCGCTCGGCAGTTCTTGGCCGTCCTCGGCAGCCTTCGGGTATTTTCGGCCACAAACGGCCGCTCTCGGCTATTTTCGGCCATTCTCGCCTATTTTCGGCCACTCTCGGCGGCTTTCTGGAAGATAGCCGAAAATACCCGGAAGCCACAGAGAGTGGCAGAAGGGGATAGAAACAGCGGGGGATCGGCGTATAACACACACCCCCCCGATATTCCTCATGATTTTAGGGGATAAAAGTGCGTGTTATACGCCGATAAATAGGGTACAGGCAATACCGCATGTGGCCAGAGGTGGGGGGTGCTGGAGAGCCTCGGAAATCCCCGGGGACAGCTCGGCTGAACTCGGGCTCGGGAACAGAGTATTTCCGAACGGCTCCGAACCGTTCCGAGTGTCTCCTGTGCCCCCAGCACCTCTGGCCAAATGCGGTACTGCACACCTAATTAGCTTAAATTCTGCTCGTTTTGCAAGACAAAAATCACAAACCGAGTCAGAATAAAAAAAAAAAAAAGTTTCTCGTCTTTCAAAACGCTCGTTAACCGTGTTACTCTTAAACCAAGGTTCCACTGTACAATAAAGTGCAATAATGTGAACAACCACTGGGTGTCCCCAGTAAGTGACAGTGGAAATGATACTATACAAACAAACAATTTTAAAGTGCAAATAATGAGCATAGAAATGTGGTCATTTCCATGCTCATTATTTGCACTTTAAAATTGCAAATATTAGGTATGTTCGGGTGGATATCGGATTAGTGCAATGTTCAATAAATATGTGTTGTGACCCCTGATGACGTCAGATGTGCTGACGAAATGCGTTGGGTGTGGTTGAGTGTGACACATCATTTCAGGCCACAGGGAAATGCAGGCTGAGCGCATAAAGGCGTCCCCGAGTCCACTTGCTCTTTTTAATATTGTACACTTGTTTATGTGTTTTTAGAGCTTATTTTAATAAAACGCCAACGTTTTTCACCATGGGAGATTGTTCCTTCTTTTCATTTTGTGATCCCGTTGTCCGGAGATTCGGGGGTGTTTTTTCCTTTGATGATCGATTGGAGGCTCCATTGCCAGGTACTGTGATGGATCACAGGAATATCTTGCACCTTTTATGCTGTATATGACTTCTGTAATGGGGGTCATGTATATCCGGTGAGTAGACTGACCGGTGTTGGTGGAGGAAGATTTACAGTCATTTGTTTGTTGGTATCCACGAGATCACTGCACCATTGGAATCATTTGATGACATTTTGGACTTTATTTAAAGCGGGATTCCACCCTAAAGTGGAACCTCCGCTGATCGGATCCCTCCCCCCCTCCGGTGTCACAATTGACACCTTTCAGGGGGGAGGGGGGTGGAGATACCTGTCAAAGACAGGTATTTTCACCCACTTCCGGGCATAGACTCCCGTGAGAGTCTACGCCATTTCCTGCCCTGCCGCGCTGTCTGCTGGGACACACACGGGTCCCAGTGACAGCGCGGAGATTTCCTATTGCGCGACACGACTCGCGCATGCGCAGTAGGGAACCGGGAAGTGAAGCCGATTCGCTTCACTTCCTGATTCCCTCGCCTAGAATGGTGGCGGCAGCAGCCGAGAGCCGAGCGATCGATCGGCCTCGGCTGCCGGCATCGCTGGACCCCGGGACAGGTGAGTGTCCATTTATTAAAAGTCAGCAGCTGTAGTATTTATAGCTGCTGGCTTTTAATAATTTTTTTTTTTGGTGGAATCCCTCTTTAACTTTATTTGCACTTTTAAAACTGTTTGTATAGTATCATTGCCACTATCACTTACTGGGGACACCCAGTGGTTGGTCAAATTATTGCACTTTATTGTATAATATATCTCAAGGGTGCGCGGTTCACCACCAATTCTTTCAGTCGCAGTGGTTGAATGATCAGGCTGTTGTCATATTAGCCACTTCCGGACCGGCTCACGCCGTTATACGTCCTAGCTTTGAAGAGGGATATCTTTGTTATGGCAGCAGCTAGCTACCATAATCCCGATTATCCTCTTCTTCAGTGAGCGGTCCGGTTTCAGATAAAAGCGGCCTCTGCAGAGGATTCGCCGTAAGATCACTTTTATCAGTGAGGAGACGCCCCCGACCCCCCACCCCCCAGCCACTGATAAAAGTGATCTTGGAGCGAATCCACAGATCAGGTCCTCTCCCTGGCTTGGGGGGAAGACGGGCCCCCCTCCCCCACCCGTCTCCATACCATTGCAGGGCGGAATCATAGTCAAAAAGTCATTTCCGCCCATAGCTCTTAAAGCAACAAATTTTTTTTTTTAAACGCGCCTCGTCCCGCCGAGCTCATGTGCAGAAGCGAACGCAAACGTGAGTAGCGCCCACATATGACAACAGTGTTCATACCACACATGTGAGGTATCACCGCGATCGGTAGAGCGAGAGCAATAATTCTAGCCCTAGACCTCCTCTGTACCTCAAAACATGCAACCTGTATGTACCTAAATGTCACCTATGGAGATTTTTAAGGGTAAAACTTTGTCGCCATTCCACGAACGGGCGCAATTTTGAAGCGTGACATGTTGGGTATCAATTTACTCGGCATAACATCTTCTTTCACAATGTAAAAACAATTGGGCTAACTTTACTGTAGTCTTATTTTTTGTGTATTTTTTTTACAAAACAAGTGCGCTTTTAAGACCGCTGCGCAAATACGGTGTGACAGAAAGTTTTTCAACCACCGCCACCTCTAGGATGTTAGAAATATATATAAAGTTATCCAAAGGATTAATTAGCTAATCAAAAAAAAAAAAGACACTAGATTAAAGTGGTTCTGCACCTAAAAAAAAAAAAAATATTAAAAGCCAGCAGCTACTAATATTGCAGCTGCTGACTTTTAATAAAATCACATTTACCTGTCCCAGGGTCCAGCGATGTCGGCGGCAGATGACGAGCAATCACTCATCTCGCTGCTGCCCCCGCCGCCATCCTCTGTCAGGGAATCGGGAAGTGAAGCATCGCGGCTTCACTACCCGGTCCCCTACTGCGCATGCGCGAGTCACGCTGCACGTCTCTTCTGGTCCCCCGCTGTGTCCTGGGAACTGTGTGTTTCCCAGAACACAACAGGGGGGGGGGGGGGCGTCTGCGGCGGTCTGCCCGGAAGTGGGTGCAGATACCTGGATTATCCAGGTAACTGCACCCCCCTCCCCCCTGAAAGGTGCCAATTGTGGCACCGGAGGGGGGAGGGACCAGATTAGAACTTCCCCTTTTGGGTGAAGAGCCGCTTTAAGTAAAAAATAATAAAATACAAATCGTTATAGTCAATAACTAATCGAAAAAATAATTGCTAGATTAGTCGACAGACAAAATAAGTTGCAGCTCTAGTCCTGACCACTGCAGACAGGGAACATCCCATAAGAGCTGCAGTTTTGGAGCTGCTCTGACCCAGTCGTCCAGACATTTAAAATTTGGCCCTTGTCCCCGCGAATCCTTACACTTGGTCATTTTTTTAACAATTCAACTTCAGGGACAACATGTTCACTTGCTGCGTTCTATATCCAACCCACTTCCAGATGCCTTCGTAACGCGATTATCAATGTTATTCACTTTACCTGTCAGTGGTCATAATGTTATGGCTGGTCGGTGTGTATTCCTAGTATGTCTTCCTCATTCTTCTCCCCGTCATCTCTCACCATACAGAATGTCGGCTCCAACACCGCAGGCTCACGACCGCAGTCGGAAAGTGGAGGACGAGGATGACCCGGTGGATCAGATGATCGCTCGGACTGGCTGCACGGCCTTTCATTACGCTGTACAGGAGTGCATGGCGGAGCACCAGGACTGGAGGAAGTGTCAGGAGCAGGTGCAGAACTTTAAAGATTGCATGCAGGACTATCAGAAGAAGAGGACTGAGGAGCTGATCAAGAAAAGGGGTCAGCTGCAAGGACAGGCGTCCTAATCTGGGACAATCCTACCAAAGAAGGACCTACCCGAGACGCTTACTGACACCAGATTATTCAGCAACACCAACCAAACAGCGCAACACGCCAAACTCTGGAGTTGGGCTGAAGGACCCTGTCACCAGACCCTTCAGATGATATGTGCATTTAATGTCATTTATTCATGTTATGTACCCATAAAAGCCTCTCTTGTATGGACATCCAAAAGCCCTGAGACTCCTCTTCAGTACCTCCAACCTGGATGTGATGTCAGCAACCCAAACAGACTCAGAGCAGTCACTCAAGTGACCCCCTATAGCAGGGGTCTTCAAACTATGGCCCTCCAGTTGTTTCGGAACTACAATTCCCATCACGACTGTAAATGTCAGAGTTTTACAATGCCCCATGGGATGTGTAGTTCCGCAACAGCTGGGGGGCCGTAGTTTGAAGATCCTTGCTCTATAGCAATGATCTCCAAACTGTGGCTCGGGGCCAGAGGCGGCCCTTTGCTTTTATCTGGCTCTTGGGGCACTATTTTATATATGCTGATACCAACAATGGCACATCGTTTCCTGACAATGAAGGGGCACAAATCCACCCAATGACACCAATATTGGGGCAAAATTCCTCCCAGTGACACCGATGTTGGGACAAAATTCCTCCCAAGGAAACCAACAATAGGGCACAATTCCTCCCAATGACACCAGTATTAGGGCACAAGTCTGCCCAATGACACCAATATTGGGGAAAAATTCTTCCTAGTGATATCAATGATAGGGCACAAGTCCTCCCAATGACACCACTATTGGGGCAACATTGCTCCCAGTGATACCAATGATAGGGCACAATTCCTCCCAATGACACCAATATTGGGGCAAAATTCCTCCCAGTGATACCTACAATAGGGCACAAGTCCTCCCAATGACACCACTATTGGGGCAACATTGCTCCCAGTGATACCAACGATAGGGCACAATTCTTCCCAATGACACCAATATTGGGGCAAAATTCCTCCCAGTTCTACTGCCCACTGAATGCAGAGGGGGGGGTTACAATTTTGGTTGGGGGTGGTAATACTGTGGCTCAACTGCCTCTTTTTACAGCCACCTGTGCGAACGAGGCCTTAATTACTTTGTGCCTAATTATTTTTTCATGACATACAAAATAGTGGGGTGCAGGTGTCACGTTAGATTTGAGAATCAATGCTATACTCAGGTGGGACAGGGGAGGAACTTCACTCCCCCCATACATTCTCTTTTTTTTTTATGTTTCCCTCTTACCTTGTACCCATCAAATCCAGCATTGTCTGGTGTACACCACCACTCTGCTTCTGTACACTGCATCCTGCACAGCCGCCTTCTCTTCGCTGTCTCAGTGTGGTGTAGGCCCCCCGGTGACGCATGTGCGGTGTGGTGTAGGCCCCCCTGTGACGCATTTGTGCGGTGTGGTGTAGGCCTCCCGGTGACGCATCTGCGGTGTGGTGTAGCCCCCCCCCCCCCCCCCGGTGACGCATATGCGGTGCAGGCCCCCCGGTGATGCATGTGCGGTGTGGTGTAGGACCCCTGGTGACTCATGTGCGGTGTCATGTAGGCCCCCTGGCAACGCATGTGCGGTGTGGTGTAGGCCCCCTGGCGACGCATGTGCAGTGTGGTGTAGGCCCCCTGGTGACACATGTGCAGTGTGGTGTAGGCCCCCCATTGACGCATGTGCAGTGTGGTGTAGGCCCCCCATTGACGCATGTGCAGTGTGGTGTAGGCCCCCCATTGACGCATGTGCAGTGTGGTGTAGGCCCCCCATTGACGCATGTGCAGTGTGGTGTAGGCCCCCCATTGACGCATGTGCAGTGTGGTGTAGGCCCCCCGTTGACGCATGTGCAGTGTGGTGTAGGCCCCCCGTTGACATACGTGCAGTGTGGTGTAGGCCCCCCGTTGACATACGTGCAGTGTGGTGTAGGCCCCCCGTTGACATACGTGCAGTGTGGTGTAGGCCCCCTGTTGACATACGTGCAGTGTGGTATAGGCCCCCCGTTGACATACGTGCAGTGTGGTGTAGGCCCCCCGTTGACATACGTGTAGTGTGGTGTAGGCCCCCCGTTGACACATGTGCAGTGTGGTGTAGGCCCCGTGGTGAAGCATGTGCAGTGTGGTGTAGGCTCCCCGTTGACACATGTGTGGTGTAGGCCCCCTAGTGACGCATGTACAGTGTGGTGTAGGCCCCCCGTTGACATATACATGCAGTGTGGTGTAGGCCCCCCGTTGACATACGTGCAGTGTGGTGTAGGCCCCCCGTTGACATACGTGCAGTGTGGTGTAGGCCCCCCGTTGACATACGTGCAGTGTGGTGTAGGCCCCCCGTTGACATACGTGCAGTGTGGTGTAGGCCCCGTGGTGAAGCATGTGCAGTGTGGTGTAGGCCCCCCCGTTGACACATGTGTGGTGTAGGCCCCCTAGTGACGCATGTACAGTGTGGTGTAGGCCCCCTGGTGACGCATGTGCCGTGTGGTGTTGATTGCACAGTGTGGTATAGATTTCCCATGCATGAGGAGTGGGTGCAGATTGTCCACGCATGCGCGCTGTACATTAGCCTGAGTTCTCCTGGGATGCATGATGTGTGTATCCCAGCAGCAGAAGGAGGATGTCATTCATATCTTTGATTACCCAACAGGAGGGGGAAGGGCAATATTATTTAAAGAAAAAAAAAAAAAGAGGGGGGAGTGAAGGTTTCATGTATGACTTTTGTTTTCTTAGTTTTGGGTAACGTGAAGAAGTTACAACCTCTTTTCATGATTTTTTTATTTTTATTTTTTGCTCTCTGTCTGAATTCTACCTTTTGCTTCCTATTCGGGTGACATTTCCTGTTGGGGACTTTCAGAAGCGGACGGCTGGGGAACTCCCTACGAGGCCTCGGGAACACACAGAGACATCACACACAAGGTGAAGTCAAAGCGTGTTCCCGAGGCTTCGTAAGGGCGTTCCCCAGCCGTCCGCCTCTGAAAGTCCCCAACAATTCCTTTCCTGGCTTGGTGACTGTGTTGTCACTAGAACAGGAAGTAGGTGGAAATCTCCCAATACCGATGAGCAAGATGTTCTAATAAATGTTCAATCAGAAAGAAGATTCAAAGAACAAATAAAAAAAAAATAAAATAAAAGATCTAATCATTGTATAAATGGCATTATTTTTATCTTTATCTCTTGCAAGTACCGGTATATAGAACCCATTGTCTTCAATGTCTCTGTAAGGCTGATGGATTGAAGGGTGGATTAACCACTTCAGTTCCAGAAAGTTTTACCCCCCCTTCATGACCAGGCCATCTTTTTTGCTATACAGCACTGCGTTACTTTAACTGACAATTGCGCGGTCGTGAGACACTGTATCCAAATAAAATGTATGTCCTTTTTTTCCCACAAATAGAGCTTTATTTTGGTGGTATTTGTTCACCTCTGCATTTTTTTTTTTTTTTTTTGCGCTATAAACAAAAAAAAAAAAAAAGAAAAGCAACAATTTTTTGAAAAAAAACAAACATTTTTTACTTAAAAAATAAATCTAAATAATAAAAATGTAAAAATCTTAATTTCTTCACAGTTTATTGATATTGTTTCAGGATATATTTATTTATACAGTTGTGATAATTTCTGGTAGCTTGTAAGATTTTTTTTCCTTTTTTTTAGGTCAATATGTATTCTGTTATATATTTTTGTTAAAAGAAAATGCCAATAAGCATCTGTTGATTGGTTTGCGCAAAAGTTATCAGGTCTACAAACTGGGATATTTTTATTGACTTTTTTTTTTGTTTGTTTTATTAGTAATGGCAGCGATAATCGGTTTCTAGCGGGACTGCGACATTGCAGCGGTCAAATTTGACACTAAGTGACAGTTTTTGGGGACTAGTGACACAGATGCAGTGCTAAAAAAAAAAAAAAATGTACTGTCACGGAAGGGGGTTGACATCAGGGGGATCAAAGGGTTAAATGTGTTCCCTGGAAGTGCTTTCTAACTGTGTGGGGGATGGCTTAACTGAAGAAAGACAGAGATCCGTGTTCCTGCTTCGCAGAAACACAAGATCTGTCTTTCTTACTTGTAGAACGGCGATCTGCCTTGTTTACATAGTCAGCAGCTGCAGTATTTGTAGCTGCTGGCTTTTAAAAAAAAAAAAAACGCGGAGTCCCGGTGGACTCCCGCTTTAAGCAGAAAATGACGAGGTTTAACCCCCCTGCAGATAAAGTCCTGACCCGAGTACAAACTGAGGACCCCCCCCCATGCTGCAAGACAGAGGTGCTAACAACAGAGCCAGCGTGCATTACTTTAATGATGGATTCATATTGTTGTTTTGATCCATCAGTACTAAATATACATGATTTATACAGCGCCAACAGTTTGTGCAGCACTTTAATGCCGCTATGAGTATCAGGCTGGCAGGTAGACGTGTGCAATTCGTTTAGTTGCAAATTTTTTAACGAATTTTGACAAATTGGAAATTTCTGAAGTTTGGAAATTCAAAATATCAGAAATTAGGAAATTTGAAAATCCAAAAATAAGAATGAAAATCTGAAATAATAACTAACTAAATTGTAGGTATTGGAATTCCTTTCAAATTTGGCTCTTAGTAACAAATACAAATTTATCCGAAGTTACGAATGATCTAAAATAATGAATACCGAATGGAACGTAACAGTCTAATAATAAAAAAATTAAATAAAACCGTTTTATTATTATTTATTATTAATAAAATATTTTATTAATAGAATTAGTTCCAATCCATTATTCTAAATATTTTATTAATAGAATTTGTTACATTCCATTTGTTTGTTTATATGCGGCATTCGTTTTTTTGGATTGTTCGTAACTTCAGATAAATTTATATTCCTTATGTTCATAAACAGCCAAATTTGAAAGGAAATACCTATAATTTAATAATTGTTTTTAGTTATTTCAAATTTTACTGATTTTTCTTTTTTTTTTTTTTTTTTTCAGATTTTTGAATTTCTGAATTTCGAAAATCCAAAAATTCGGAAATGTGAAAATTCGGAAATGACCATTTCCGAATTTCCCAAAAAATAAAAAAAAAAACCCAAATGAAACGAACACATTTTTTGTCGGTGCACATGTCTACTGGCAGGTTTAGCACATAATGAAGGATTTCCAAAATGATCTTGCGTTGTAAAGACAATTGAATAGATCCGGGACTGTTGTGCTAAACTGGAATATTCAGGTCACAAAAAAATAAATGGTTTATTCCCAACAAAGTGAATGCGACATTAACACGATTTGAAGGCTTAGCTCTGCCCCTGTTCTAAAGGCTCATGGTTTTTAAAAAAATGTTTTATTTTTATCTTAATGTATTCTCTGCATTAAGGTAAAAAAATCTTCTGGGTGCCCAGCCCCCCTTATACTTACCTGAGCCCCATCTCAATCCAGCGATGTGCATGAGAGCAGCGGCTCTCCGGGGTCTCTCTATCCCCTATTAGCTCACACAGCAGTGGAAGCCATTGGCTCTTGCTGCTGTCAATCACAGTCAGTGAGCCAATGAGGAGAGAGCAGGGGGGCTGGGCTGAGCCACGCTGTGTGCATGAATGGACACACAGAGCATGGCTCTGGAGCGAGCCTGCTATTGGCAGCAGGGGGGAGGAGCCAGGACCGCTGGCAGGGGACCCCAAAAGAGTAGGAGCGGGGATGCTCTGTGCAAAACCATTTCACAGAGCAGGTAAATATGACCTGCTTTTTTTTTTTTTTTTTTTTTTATATTCTTTTCTTTAAAATCACTTTAACCACTTCAGGACCACCCGCTGCCAATAACGGTCCTTTGACGTTTAATACCGTTGTTATGGCAGCAGATAGCTGCCATAACCCCTGTATTTTCTTTAACGGCAGGCGGTCCGCTTTCAGATAAACGTGGTCTTCGCGGCGGATTCGCCATGAGATCGCTTTTATTGGCGGGTGGGAGAGGTGCCAACCACCCTCCCGCGGCGTCCCGGTAGTCTCTGCCGCTTACCGGAGCCTTAAGCGGAGACAATTCAATCCTTTCCCCTGCTTGGCACTAAGTCAAGTGAGGGAATGATGGCCCCCCCACTCGACCCTGTGCCATCGGATGACGGCAGCGACGTCAAGCGTCTCTTCTGCCCAATGACATTAAAGGGACAATTTTTTAATTTATTTTTTATTAAAAAGCAATAATAACAAAATTTAAAAAAAGTATTTTCAATTTTCAAAAAAATTGGCCCTTTAATGTCACTTGCCTACAATGTAAAGTAGTGAGTGTACAGCTTGTATAACAGTGTAAATTTGCCGTCCCCTCAAAATAACTCAACACACAGCCATTAATGTCTAAACCGCTGGCAACAAAAGTGAGTACACCCCTAAGTGAAAATGTCCAAATTGGGCCCAAAGGGGCAATATTTTGTGTGGCCATCATTATTTTCTAGCACTGCCTTAACCCTCTTGGACATGGAGTTCACCAGAGCTTCACAGGTTGGCACTGGAGTCCTCTTCCACTCCTCCAGTGTTGTCACAAGAAAAGATAGAATAAAATATTTACAAAAATGGGAGGGGGTGTACTCACTTTTGTGAGATACTGTGTGTGTGTGTGTGTATATATATATATATATATATATATATATATATATAATATACAATATACATACACACACACACATAGTATATATATATGCATGTCTGATTCATTTTAGTACAGTAGGAAAGATATATTTTTTTATTATATTTTTTTTAATATTATGTTCTGTTAGTATTTTTTATCTTTTATGCTACATTTCAGCCCGGATGAAGAGGGTGTACCTTAGCCCCTGAAATGCGATGGATTCTGTATTCAATTTTAGTTTGGTGTAAACCCTCCTTTTCCTTCGTTTTTTTTTTTTTTTTTTTTTTTTTTTTTTTTAGTTGGATATCACCCGGTGCTTCAACTCTAGATCCTTAAAGTGTTTGTAAACCCTTACAACCAACTTTGACCTACAGGTAAGCCTAGATTAAGGCTTACCCATAGGTCCAAGAAATATCTCCTAAACCTACACGGTTTAGGAGATATTTACCGAAAGACAGGCACCGCTGTCTACGGCGCACTGAGCGCACCGCGGTCAACGGCGATATGCCGCGAGTGGCGGCTCCCGTGCGCATGCGCGGGAGTGACGTCATCGCGGCTTCGCCGAATGACAGCGGCGAGGCCCACCGAGAAGATGGAGGCACCGGACTACACGGGAAAGCGGTAACTTCGCTGGCTCCTGTGTCAGGTAAGTGACACATAATGGACTGCTATGCGATGCACAGTAGTCCATCATGCTTTACCTTTGCAGGGAATGAAAGAGGAAGTAAACCCAACAGGCTTTACTTCCTCTTTAAAGTTGATGACACATTTATGATAACAATCACCAGCAACAGGATTGCTAGAATATGCAGGGAGAACACTCACCCGCTATGTCTGTGTCACATCCTTGCTGGCTGCAGAACTTAAAGTGATTGTAAACAACCACCTTGTAAAACAACTCATTTGGTTTAAAATAATAATTGAAATCAAAGCATTTTTCTATAGATAAAAAAAAGTATTTGTAATCTTTTTTTTTTTTTCTCTCTTATAAGTGATCACTCTCCCTCTGTACTCAGCTGCATGAGAGCTGGGGGAGGAGAAGCTGTAGCACACTGAGCTTGCCAGTGAATGGCTGTGGGGGGGGGGGGGGGGGGGGGTTCAGGACAACTCTGATCACTGGAGGAAAGCAGGCTGAGTTCCCAGCATAGCTAGAGAACTGACCATGGTGTGCTCACCTGCTTAGCATGGTCAGTTTTTAATAGGAAAACAGAGGGACTGGCAGGATCACTGGGGATTTCACACAGAGGAAGCAATACAAAGAGAACAGGATACTTTCTCATACAAGTACATGGTACAGCAGGCACATATCAGGAATATGGATTGGGGTAACAAACGCTTTAAGTCACCAGAGGCAGGCTGCTCCAACAAAGCCCTTTTGGCGGTCAGTGTAGAACCCCTTTGCATTGGTGGTTGGAAATCAATCTGTTCAAGAAACCCCTAGCAACCACAGAAGGAACCCTAGATGAGAAAGGCTGGTGACCATCCCGCTGCTAGGAGGTTAGGTAGGTGAGTTTAGTAAGGAGAGAGGTTCAGCTGCTCCTAGACGTTCTGGAGCCTCCGATTGGGGTAGTTCTTATGATAATATTAACTCAACACCACAACTTACTTATCAAGATATATTTTTATGCCTAGTAGTCTAAAAGATGTAGGAACATATACAGGCATTAAGCCAAGGATCCACAAGTCTGTTTTTAGGACTAGGGATCAACCAATATCGTTTTTTCGGTGCCGATATGATAGCGATATTACAGCCACTAGACATGTGCAAAAGGAAAACATTAGTTTAG
Source organism: Lithobates pipiens (assembly GCF_037356315.1). Classification (NCBI taxonomy): domain Eukaryota; kingdom Metazoa; phylum Chordata; class Amphibia; order Anura; family Ranidae; genus Lithobates; species Lithobates pipiens. The sequence continues at coordinate 16,598,906 of NW_027507785.1, forward strand.
TTTAGTTTCGTTTTAATTCGTTAATTCATTAATTTCGTTTAGTTATATTCGTTAACTTCCTTAAATTCGTTTTCGGATTTCGTTTAGTTTTCTACCGAATTCGAAAAATCGGCCGCATTCGAAAATATTTCAACGAAATTCGAAAATATTTCTACCAGATTCAAAATGATTTCAACATGATTCGTCATTATTTCAACCACATTCGAAAATATTTTGTGACCCGACTTTAGGGCCATGTATCTCGGGGATTACTTGGTGCTAGAAACTCCAAATTTGGATATGTTGTAGTGCTAGTACCATTGTGTTTGCATACCAAATTTGGGGTTTCTAGCTTTAAGTGACCCCGAGATATGTGGCCCCAAAATTGGGTCGCAAAATGTCATTCTCTGCTCTAATAACATTTTGCAACCTGATTTTGGGGCCACATATCTCGGGGTCACTTATAGCTAGAAACCCCAAATTTGGTATGCAAACACAATAATACTAGCAATACAACCTATCCAAATTTGAAGTGTCTAGCACCAAGTGACCCCGAGATACATGGCCCTAAAGTCGGGTCACAAAATATTTTCGAATGCGGTTGAAATAATGTCGAATCATGTTGAAATCATTTCGAATGCGGTTGAAATCATTTCCAATCATGTCGAATTCATTCGTTATATTTCTTTCGTATTCGTTGTAATTTGTTATTTTTTTATTTGGACATTCGGATAAATAACATCCAGCATCTGATGATTTTTGTGATCATTTACGGTTCACATTTAGACAAAGGTGTGTTTATAAGCATAGAAAAAAAAAAAAAAACAATCACTGCAAAAGATGTGCTGGCTCCACCGACCAGTGCACAGCAGGATGGAAAAGAAGCCGAACGGTCACGTGACCATCCATTCATAGAAAAGCACAGATAAATATTAAAATAGACCAGGGATCTGCAATTAGCGGACCTCCAGCTGTTGCAAAACTACAAGTCCCATCATGTCTCTTGGTGTCATGTTGGTGGCTGTCAGAGTCTTGCTATGCCTCATGGGACTTGTAGTTCTGCAAGAGCTGGAGGTCTGCTAATTGCATATCTATGAAATAGAGGCAGAGTGTAGCGCTGCTTTAAAACTGAACTTTGAGCAGAACTTTTATCTCATACTCTCCCTGAAAAGATAATTTCCGACCTTTAATCAATATGTTTTTTTTTTTTTGTTTTTCAATTCAGCCACCCTCCTACTGATAAAAACCCAACCTGAATTCTGAAGAATAAGGGTTCATGTGTCTTTATTATCGTTTTGTAAGACCAGTGGGCGTTATGCCTGCAACTTCCCCTGGCCACTGGTCTTGCAATATCCCCTGTGTATTTCCCTGTATAGCAAGCTGCAATGTAACTTAGTCACTGCTTGTTGTGGCGTGAGGGACCGGGCAGCTCAGACTCCTGATCTGATCAACCACTGGCATAGCAATGTTTGATTGACAGGGCCAGGAGACTGCCGGTCTGTCCCAAATACCATTACCGCACACTTTGACTGACAGGCCTGGTCTGTCCTGCCCACCATTACTACAGATGAAAAAAAAACTAAAGGTAAAAAGGTGGTGGAGCTACTAAACATCACATATATAGTGAATTAACATAGTAAAAAACTTATATATATATATATATATATATATATATAATCTACACACACACACACACTCATACAGTGGGGACAGAAAGTATTCAGACCCCCTTAAATTTTTCACTCTTTGTTATATTGCAGCCATTTGATAAAATCATTTAATTTCATTTTTTTCCCTCACAGCACCCCATACTGACAGAAAAACACAGAATTGTTCACATTTTTGCATATTTACTAAAAAAGAAAAACTGAAATATCACATGGTCCTCAGTATTCAGACCCTTTGCTCAGTATTTAGTAGAAGAACTCTTTTGATCTAATACAGCCACGAGTCTTTTGGGGAAAGAGTTTTTCACACCTGGATTTGGGGATCCTCTGCCATTCCTCCTTGCAGATCCTCTCCAGTTCTGTCAGGCTGGATGGTAAACATTGGTGGACGGCCATTTTTAGGTCTCCCCAGAGATGCTCAATTGGGTTTAAGTCAGGGCTCTGGCTGGGCCATTTAAGAACAGTCACTGAGTTGTTGTGAAGCCACTCCTTCGTTATTTTAGCTGTGTGCTTAGGCTCATTGTCTTGTTGGAAGGTAAACCTTCGGCCCAGTCTGAGGTCCTGAGCACTCTGGAGAAGGTTTTCCTCCAGGATATCCCTGTACTTGGCCGCATTCATCTTTTTCTCAATTGCAACCAGTCGTCCTGTCCCTGCAGATGAAAAACACCCCCACAGCATGATGCTGCCACCACCATGCTTCACTATTGGGACTGTATTGGACAGGTGATGAGCAGTGCCTGGTTTTCTCCAAACATACTGCTTAGAATTAAGGCCAAAAAGTTCTATCTTGGTCTCATCAGACCAGAGAATCTTATTTCTCACCATCTTGGAGTCCTTCAGGTGTTTTTTTTTTTTTTTAGAAAACTCCATGCAGCCTTTCATGTGTCTTGCACCAGGGAGAGGCTTCCATTGGGCCACTCTGCCATAAAGCCCCAACTGGTGGAGGGCTGCAGTGATGGTTGACTTTCTACAACTTTCTCCCATCTCCCGACTGCATCTCAGGAGCTCAGCCACAGTGATCTTTGGGTTCTTCTTTACCTCTCTCTAACCAAGAGATGGGCTGGGGCGCGTTCGTACAGCCCACGTGCAGAGCCCGCCAGGAAGTCAACACAGTGTTGCGCTAATCATAGGCAGTGAGATATTTCCCGATCTCTGCAACCGCACATCGGGAAAATGTCTCACTGCTTGTGATTAGCACAGCGCTGTGGCGACTTCCAGGCGGGCTCTGCACGTGGGCTGTACGATCACGCCCGAGCCCACCCTTACTAACCAAGGCTCTTCCCCGATAGCTCAGTTTGGCCAGACGGACAGCTCTAGGAAAGGTTCTGCTCATCCCAAATGTCTTCCATTTAAGGATTATGGAGGCCAGTGTGCTCTTAGGAACTTTTTTTTTTGTAACCTTGGCCAGATTTTTCCTTTCCACAATTCTGGCTCTGAGCTCTTTAGGCAGTTCCTTTGACCTCATGATTCTCATTTGCTCTGACATGCACTGTGAGCTGTAAGGTCTTATATAGACAGGTGTGTGGCGTTCCTAATCAATTCCAATCAGTATAATCAAACACAGCTAGACTCAAATGAAGGTGTAGAACAGAGGTCTCAAACTGGTGGCCCTCCAGCTATTAAACTACAAGTCCCATGAGGCATTGCAAGGCTAACAGTTAAGAGCAAGACTCCCAAAGGCAATGGCCTGATGGGACTTGTAGTTTCGCAACATCTGGAGGGCCACCAGTTAAATATGAGTGTCACAGCAAAGGGTCTGAATACTTAGGACTAAGGCTGAGCTCAGGTGTGTTAGCATGCTCCACGTGCAGAGCCTGCCAGGAAGTCGGCGCTGCGCTAATCATAGGCAGTGAGACAGTGCCCAATCTCTGCTCCTGCGCATCGGGGCAATGTCTCACTGCCTGTGATTAGCGCAGCACCAACTTCCTGACGGGCTCTGCACGTGGTCCATGCGAACACACCTGAGCTCATCCCTACTTAGGACCATGTGATATTTCAGTTTTTCTTTTTTAATAAATCTGCAAAAATGTCAATAATTCTGTGTTTTTCTGTCAATATGGGGTGCTGTGTGTACATTCATGAGGGGGAAAAAAAAAATGAACTTAAATGATTTTAGAAAATGGCTGCAATATAACACAGAGTGAAAAATGTAAGAGGGTCTGAATACTTTCTGGTGCTGGTGTGGGTGGGTGTGTGTACACCATGTGGATAATCATTTGGAAACTAATAAAGTCTAATGTGACAAACCCAAAAACGAAATAAATAATTCCTTTGAATTTGATGCATCTTCAAAAAAAAAAAAGAAGCTTCAACAGGCGTGCACACGGAGGTAGATGGCAACTTACCAAAGGTGTTTTGACCTACCATTAAAAGTGGATAAAGTATGCTTTATTTGAATAAACCAGATGGATCCTGGGTTTACACCTTTCCATTTTGAGAATCCCTCCAGCAAAAGCTGGGGATATTGGAACAGATTCCACCAGGGACACAAAGAAGAACGTTATGGTGTAGTACGTTTTATTTAAAAGCTCGTATAAAAAGTTGCACTCACATGTGACTGTGCCAATCCCAGCACTAAGGTGTCTACAGCATGTGCGGATAGGGTATAGCAGGCTCGTGCCAGTGTGCGATCCACGCCATCTACCTCATAAGTACTCGTGGTGAAGCATTTTTATTTTTTTCTGAAGATGCATCAAACTAGAAAGAATTTTTTTTTTTTTTATGTTTTATTTGTCACCTTGGACTTTTAGTTTGCAAATGGTATATGTAATATATTTATTAGAAAAAAAAAAAAAAACACATACACATATTGATTTTATATATATATATATATATATATATAATCATTTTCTACTATGTTAATTTACTATATGTGATGTTTAGTAGCACCAACACCTTTTACCTTTAGTTGATTTTCATGTTGGAGTGTCTGTTTTCACTCGTTTTAAAAGGGGGCAGCAACACGATTTTAAAAAGCCGGAGGTCCGCCCACCTCTGCAAATATTAAAAGCCAGCAGCTGCTGAATTTTAATAAATTGGATACTTACCTGTCCTGGGGTCCAGAGATGTCGGCAGCGCAGCTGAGGTTTCCATCAGCTGTCAGGTGCTGCCGCTTCCATTGCGAGTAAGGGAACCCGGCAGTGTAGCCCAGTGATGCCAAACCTTGGCACCCCAGATGTTTTGGAACTACATTTCCCATGATGCTCAACTACACTGCAGAGCGCATGAGCATCATGGGAAATGTAGTTCCAAAACATCTGGGGTGCCAAGGTTCGCCATCACTGGTGTAGCCTTACGGCTTTACACCGGGAACCCTACTGCGCATGCGCGAGGCTCCGCTCCTCTCTCCTACTGGCCCGGTGGCTGGAAAGGAGGAGGGAGTCCGAGTGGTAACGCAAATATCCACGGCTGAGGCTCCTGGAAGTTGGGACAGGTATCCTATTACCTATTACAAAAGGCTTCTCGGCCTTTTGGCTAAGATCTAGTGTAGTATCTGTTCTCATCAGTTGCCAAAGGAGGCGCTGTTCCATCCCTATAGAGAAGGTTTGGCCAGCACTCTCCAATGGCGTAATTAGCACTTGGAAGGACGGTTTCGGTAGGGGCCACGTCGTGCCGCCCAACAGTAAACTGGGGGCCGATGCATGAACGAGTCTGAGTAGTCTGGAAGGGTGCTCCTGGTGAGGATGGGTGCTGCTATTGGTCTGACCCAGAGGGTCGAGTACCTGGCCTGGATTGGGGTAATTCTAGCCCCAGACAGTCTTTCGGGAGGGAACACTGGCTCCACTTTGATGGGTGGGGAGGAGCGGTTTAGTACTTCCCAAATGTAATTAGGTAGGAGAGATGGGATAGACGGTGGAGCCTGATGGCAAAGGGCTCTCACCAAGCTTCCTGATCTTCACGCCTTCCTGCCTGGGGTGGGGGCTGCTGTGGTCTGGACCGTTGGTCAGGGCGGTCTTGAAAGCCTTTGGAGGATGTGCCCCTGGAATGGCAGTCCAGGGGTGCCTAAATATCACCGTGAGGCTCACGTTGATTTTGGGCACCACAGCACGCTTTTTTTTTTTTTTAGCACCTGCCTCTTGGGCTGGGCCCAGAGGAATTTTTGATTCCTGGCCGGAGGGCCTGGTCATTGTTTCACACAATGACCACTTTCACTCTCCTCTCCACTATGCCTTCCCCACTTTATTTTCTTGTGTGTCACATCTTGTTTTGTCACTATGCATGTTTGCTGGGTTGGAGTAGGGTCACAGGTCCCAGGGCCTGTCCTGAAAGTCTGGGGAGGGGGTGGACATGGCCTTCTGGCTTAGTTTGCCCTCTCTTAGGGTTGGGGGTCTCCCTTCGGGGGGGAGCCTCACCTGATATTTGGGTGGGTCTGTTTCGGCAGACCTTCCAAAGAACGGTTTCGGCCAGAAAGACCAAATTTTAAGTGTCCTTGTCCCTGTCTGGAGCCTAACACCCCGGGGGATTCAGGACAAGGCCCTCTGATTTTAGAGGGCTTGTGTAGCCATCTGCGCTTTTTTTGTGTCACTCTTTATGTGTGTGCACATTATTTATGCACCGGGTGAAGTTTGAGTGCGTTTTGCACGCCACAGGCTTTCAATAAAAATTCCCAAATGATCGGGTATAGTAGCGGATTCTAATTCAAAGAGATGACAGACTCTTTTTTCAATCAATAGAAATAACACAGAAACTAGGTTGCTTTAAAAAAAAAAAAATAATTAAAAATAAACACGTTAGCCATGTACAGTATATAGGGACAGAAAGTGTGGGTAAAAATGTGTAACCAGGCTGGAGCTCAGCTTTAAATTTTAAGTGTTATGGCGAGGTGTTGTGGCTCATATTCTAGCTAAACAGATCAACTTCTTTTGAGTTATTAAATTTTATTTTGAAATATTACAAGTATTGTATATATATAAAAAAAAAAAAAAAAAAAAAAAAAAAAAAAAAAATACTGTCATCCATAATCCCATCCTATAGCAGCCCTGACCAGAGCCTAACATCGCACACATTGGTATTGGTGTGGACCAATTTCTCCATTTCACAGCTGTGCAGCAGAATTTCCGTTGCTCGGTGTATCCAGAGAGGTTCCTTGGTGGTTCTAGGATTCTCCAGTCATATGCATTAGTGGGTAATGGCAGCTTTCATCTTTTCCACATCTGGTCGAACTTTGAATCTTTTCAGGTAATCTTCCGCTGTATGCTGCAGAGATACAATAAAATGTCTGAGATATAGAAAAAAGTAAAGTAAAAAACAGGATTTTTAAAAACAGCTTACCTGTAAAATCCTTTTCTTTGAAGTACATCAGTGGACACAGAGCCATAGTAGTTACTATGTGGTTATAGGCCACCTTCAGGTAATGGACACTGGCACACCCTAAATTAAAAAAAGTGTACTCCCTATATAACCCCTCCCACTACTAGGAGTACCTCAGTTTTGTAGCAAAGCAATACACGTGTATACCAAAGAAGGGAGGGACCTCTGTGTCCCCTGATGTACTTCAAAGAAAAGGTTTCTACAGGTAAGCCGTTTTTAAAAATCCTGTTTTCTTTTCATACATCAAGGGACACAGAGCCATAGTAGTTACTATATGGGATGTCCCATAGCAATGTCAACTGAAGGGGAGGGAGACACAACAATAGTAGGGCACCAAGGGACTAGAGGACTCATAATGCAGCCTGCAGTACACTGCGCCCAAAGGCGAAATCCTCATGATCTTTTACATCTACTTGATAGAATCTAGTAAAGACAAAGTTGCGGCCTTGCAGATCTGAGTCATGGAGGCTTGGTGATGCACTGCCCAAGAAGCACTAACAGTGCTTTAAAAAAAATGGAAAAAAAAAATAAATAAAAAAGGAGGAATTCTCTTTTTTTTAAGCCAAAAGGTTGAACAATCACTTGACGAATCCACCATCCATTGCAGATTCTGGTGCTGCCTGTCCTCTTTTTTTAGGACCATCAGGCAACACAAGCAAAAGAACATCTGTTTTTATGCATCAGAGCGGTCACCTTTAAATGCACCTTGACCGCTCTTACCACATCAAGAGAATGTAGTGACCTTTCTTTCAGAGAATGAAGTTCTGAAAAAAAAATAAAAATGAAGGCAGAACAATATCTTTAATATGAAAAAACCTGACACTACCTTCGGAAGGAAATTAGGATGAGGCCGCAATACAACCTTATCCTTAAGAATAATCCAATGTTCCTGCCCTCATGCGTTTTAGCTGCTTGTGTTCAGCAACAATGTGCACAGAACCGTGTATAGCATCTGCCTATATAGGTCAAACCGCCGTAGGCATCTCAGCAATTGTGCGTTTGGCTAGTTTATAAGCAAGCACCTGTATGAGGACCTTGTGCAAGTTCTATAAAAAAGGAACTCACAAGCAATTATTGCAAGCATAAAGCTGCCAGAATTCTGGGCCTGCTGAGCAGGACACCTAGAACATCTGATAAACTGGCCTCACAACGATTAACCACTTTTAGACCGGACCATTTTGCTGACTTAAGACCAGACCACTTTTTGCAATTTGGCACAGCGTCGCTTTAACTGACAATTGTGCGGTCGTGCGACCTGGTTTCCAAACAAAATTGACGTCCTTTTTTTCCCCCCCAGAAATAGAGCTTTCTTTTGGTGGTGTTTAATCACCTCTGCAGTTTTTATTTTTTGCGCTATAAACAAAAATAGAGTGACAATTTTGAAAAAATAAAAAACACATTTTCTACTTTTTGCTATAATAAATACCCCCCCCCCCCAAAAAAATTATATCCATCCATCTATCTATATATACATATATACACACACATACATATACACAGGGCTCGACAAACCCCAGGCGCCAGGTCGCCAATGCGACCAGAAATCGCGACCTGGCGCCTAAGCTGCCACCAGCCCACTCACTATCGATGCCCCAGACATGCAGCAGCATTAACACTGACTGCCGTCCTCCTCCCTCCTCCACACTCTGCAGCACCGCGCTGTGTGTGAAACTGACACGCAATGGAGAGAGGAGGATCTGTCAGCCTGATGTCGGGGTGGGCGGGACCCGGCCGGGGTGGGCGGGACCCGGGACCCAGCAATCTATCAAACACCAGCCAATGGGATCTGGGCGGGCCGCTACGTGTATGTGGCCCGCCCCTTTTCTTAAGAAGCCCAATCGTTGGCTGGTGTTTGATAGCTGCTGTGTCCCGCCCACCCCGGCCGGGTCCCGCCCACCCCGACAGGCTGAAATCTGACATATCCACCTCTCTGTTACTTGTCAGTTTCACACCCCGGCAGGGTCCCGCCAGCTCCTCTGTTACATTTCAGTAACAGAGTGCTCTGTGTGAAACCTGCCAGTGCCAATCAGTGCCACCTGTCACCAATCAGTGCCAACCAGTGCCACCTCCAATCAATACCACCTGCAACCAACCAGTGCCACCTGCCAGCGCCAACCAGTGCCACCTGCCACCACCAACCAGTGCCACCTGCCACCACCAACCAGTGCCACCTGCCACCAACCAGTGCCACCGCCAATCAATACCACCTGCCACCACCAACCAGTGCCACCTGCCACCAACCAGTGCCACCGCCAATCAGTGCCACCTGCCACCGCCAATCAGTGCCAGTGCCAACCAGTGGCACCTCCCAGTGCCACCACCAACCAGTGGCACCTGCCAGTGCCACCACCAATCAGTGCCACCTGCCAGCGGCAACCAGTGCCATCTGCCACCGCCAATCAGTGCCACCTGCCACCACAAATCAGTGCCACCTGCTAGTGCCAACCAGTGCCACCGCCAATCAATACCACCTGCAACCACCACCCAGTGCCACCTGCCACCACCCAGTGCCACCTGCCAGTGCCGAGTGCCACCGCCAATCAGTGCCACCTGCCACCGCCAACCAGTGCCACCTGCCACCGCCTACCAATGCCACCACCAACCAGTGCCACCTGCCACCGCCAATCAGTGCCACCGCCAACCAGTGCCATCTGCCAGTGACAACTAGTGCCATCGCCAACCAGGGCCACCTGCCATCACCAACCAGGGCCACCTGCCAGTTCCAAACCAGTGTCACCTGCCAGTTCCAAACCAGTGTCACCTGCCAGTTCCAAACCAGTGTCACCTGTTGGTGCCATCTGGCAGTTCCACGTGCCTTCCAGTGGCAACCAGTGCCACCTGGCAGTGCCAGCCAGTTCCATCTGTTGCCAGCCTTACTCTTTCTGGTCAGCCCATACCCCTGATGTAACAGCTTTTCAATGGAGTTATTGACTGGGTGCTCCATTGTGAGTTAGGGATAGGGGGTGAAAATGAGTGGCCTTACCCTGGGAGCTGAAAAAAAAAAACTGGCTCCTAACTTTTTTAACTGGCTCCTAAATTCAAAGCAAATCTGTCAACCCCTGCATATACACACACACACACACACACACACACACACACACACACACTTTTTTTTCCCCTCAGTTTAGGCCGATACCTATTCTTCTACATATTTTTGGTAAAAAAAATAAAAATAAAAATCGAAATAAGCGATTGATTGGTTTGCGCAAAATTTATAGCGTTTACAAAATAGGGGATAGTTTTATGGCATTTTTATTAATTTTTTTTTTTTACTAGTAATGGCGGCGATCAGCGATTTTTATTGTGACTGCGACATTATGGCGGACACATCGGACATTTTTGGGACCATTGTCATTTATACAGCAATCAGTGCTATACAAATGCCCCGATTCCTGTGTAAATGACACTGGCAGTGAAGGGGTTAACCAGGGGGTGGCAGTGTAGGAGTTAAGTGTTCCTAGGGGCATGTTACTAACTGTGGGGGGCTGGGCTGTATGTTAGTGAACACTGATCTATGCTCCAATCACATGGAGCAGAGATCAGTGCCACTTGTTGCTAGGCAGAACGGGGAGATGCCGTTTACATCGGGGTGAGACGATCGCGGGTATCCCCGCGGCGACCGAGTCCGCAGGACCCACGACCGGATTCAGGGGGGTCCCGGCGTGCACACGATGGCAGGGCGGCAAATACAAATGGACATACCTGTAGGCCAATTTGCCTGCCCGTGCCATTCTGTCGACGTACATCGGCGTGCGCAGATCGGGAAGCGGTTAAGCAATTGGCGTCAGCAGGCTGCTCAATCTGCCAGAGAAAAAAAAAGTTTTTTTTTTCCTCATCTGTAAAGATGAGTAAGCTTACCAGAACTAGAGGGAGGACTCCTTTAGCTCCATTTCTGGGGGTGTTTTGACCCCCCTTCTGACCGTAGCCCGATGCACAAAGCAGAGGCACCATCAGAAGATACAGCATGGTTTTCTGTGGTAAACCAACAGACCCAATCTTGACCCTTCACGGTGGGCTCTGTTAAACCTTCAAGAGCTGGGGATCCAAAAAGGAAAACCCACAGTCCTGGGCCTGTAATAGCAAAACTTTATGGCCTTAATACCAAAAAGTACTGGATCCCAGGGTCCAGCTTCCCAAAGGAGGGCGTTCACAGGCAAAAACCTTGTTTCTTTGGATACGAGGCCTGGGTACCATTCAATATGGGCAAGATTAGACACTCTGAATGGATCCGTCTGCATAGCTAGCCACAACAAGGATTGCTCCAATGGAGCACAGCACATCTTTACTCGTGACCAACACCTTAGACACTGGCGAAAAAACTGAGGACTCCCAATAGTGGGAGGGGTTATATAGGGAGTGCACTTTTTAATTTAGGGAACGCCAGTGTCCATTACCTGAAGGTGGCCCTATAACCCACATAGTAACTATTATGGCTCTGTGTCCCCTGATGTATGAAAAGAAAGGTCTATTAAAAGGGGATCTTTACTGTCACTTTGACCATTCAAGGTGACCCGTTCTCTTGTAAGAACTAGACCCCCCATTTATCAGAGGTTAACGCCTTCTTTCCTGTCAGGTGGCAACCATCGGAGCCTGCAATTGGCTGATCAGGCCCAAGCACCGCACCTCGTGGGGGGTGGGGGGGCTGCGGGGAGGAGCTCACAAGCTGCTTAAAACGGGATTCCACCCTAAAGTGGAACCTCCGCTGATCGGAACACCCCCCTCCGGTGTCACAATTGACACCTTTCAGGGGGGAGGGGGGTGGAGATACCTGTCAAAGACAGGTATTTTCACCCACTTCCAGGCATAGACTCCCACGGGAGTCTACGCCATTTCCTGCCCTGCCGCACTGTCTGCTGGGACACACACGGGTCCCAGTGACAGCGCGGAGATTTCCTATTGCGCGGCGCGGGTCTCGCATGCGCAGTAGGGAACCGGGAAGTGAAGCCGATTCGCTTTACTTCCTGATTCCCTCACCTCAAATGGCGGCGGCAGCAGCCGACCGAGCGGTCGATCGGCCTCGGCATCGCTGGACCCCGGGACAGGTGAGTGTCCATTTATTAAAAGTCAGCAGCTGTAGTATTTATAGCTGCTGGCTTTTAATATTTTTTTTTTGGGCGGAATCCCTCTTTAAAGCCCAGAAGCACCAAGGGCTGTGTGCCCAACTGGCTATAGCAGTGGGAGGAGGTTTTGTTTCTTCAAGAGAACCTGTCACTTTTCAACTTATCCCAGACACAGCATTGCTTTCTAAGAAAAGTGAATCACTGTGAAGTAGACGCCCTCCAGAGCTGGTTCTGGTCATCTCAGTAGATTGCTTTAAAAAAGGCCTGGATTCTTTCCAAAATGTACATAATATAACTGGGTAAAAATTGATCCAGGGAATATCCGATTGCCTCTCGGGGGATCAGGAAGGATCCAACCCCCCCCCCCCCCCCCGCTATAGCAAATTGGCTCATGCTTTGCTAGGGTTTTCCCCCCTTCCTCTGGATCTACTGTGGGTAATAGGATTGTATGATTTATTTTTATTTTTTATTGGTTGAACTGGATGGACTTGTGTCATTTTTCAACCTGACCAACTATAGATGTATCAGCATGATATTCCCAGCTCCTGCACATGATGTGCAAAAATGCACAGCATACTAAAAAGACATTGGTCGGGCACTGATGATGTAAATCCTGCGACTGTGCACAGGACATAAATCATCCCGACACTCAGCTCTAATCAGCAGGTAGGCAGAACAAAACTCTGGATAGCCGCACACTAGAAAAAGACTTGAAATCCCCTGTTTTATTGAAACACGTCAGTATTTTGTAACCCCCCCCCCCCCTTTTTCTTTTTGCTGTGGATTACTTGATGTGACCTACAATTTTCAATAAAACATGGGGTTTCAAGTATTTTTCCAGTGTGCGGCTATCCAGAGTTTTGTGTGGTGTGTATCAGCCAGCACCTGGGGCTCATTGATAGGAGGAAGTGCTTTTTCCCTGGAGGGCTATCTTGAAGCAGTGGTTTTTCTTACTCAGCTCTAATCATTGTACACTGAGGTGGTATGACGAGCAGTGAGTTTCCAAGTTCAAAAAAAATAAAAATAAACAAACACAAAAAACAAAACAAGAAAAAAAAACTTTCAGCCATAAAAAAAAAACTTTTCCGGTTAACAATGTGTTTGTCAACCTATAAAGAAAAAAAAATGGATCCTGTTCCTTTAAAGCAGGGGATATGCAATTAGCGGACCTCCAGCTGTTGCAGAACTACAAGTCCCATGAGGCCTAGCAAAACTGACAGCCACAAGCATGACACCCAGAGGCAGAGGCATGATGGGACTTGTAATTTTGCAACAGCTGGAGGTCTAATCGCATATCCCTGCTTTAAACCATGAAAAACAGCACAATGCGTGTGCCGTGTCATTTGGCCCCTTCTATCATCTAAGATATCTTGCTGATCCTGCCTGGTTCTGCCCTCCCCCCCGTAAACGGACCACGATTTATCATGGCCCCGACACCGTGGTCAGTTTACATGCCTTAATCATCCGCAGCCCTCCCCTGTCTCCTCTGTCCCCCCCACCCCCCCTCCTTGCCTGTCAGCTCCTCCTGCTCCCTACCCCCCCCCCCCCCCCCCTGCTGCTATCATAACTCTGTGTTCTTTTTACAATCCCCTCTGTATAGTATTAAATAGTAAATAATGTCCCCAGTGTATATATATATATTTTTTAAAGAAGCTGCTGTATACCTTATTTTATAGCGCCGATTGCGTGACCAGCCACCTCTTTCCTTCTCTGCTCCTCCTGGCTAATGTCAGTTGGGAAATTCTCACCCCCATCTGCTATAGCTGTCAGATCGAGAGAGTTGGCCGGTCATGCGAGTGCCGAGTAGTGCTATAAAATAAGGTATATAGCGGCTTCTTTTAAGAAAAAAAACCAAAACACATACACTGGGGATACAGGGTACCCATATCATGTGCAGTCACTTTGCCCTGCTGACCACCCTCCGGCCTGCTGGTTTGTCTCTGGGACTCTTATGGGAAGACTACCCATTCTGTAGCTAAACTGGCCCTAGGCAGAATTTACACTAGTGCGGTTACCAGCATTTTACTGCTCTGTAAAAAACGCCAGTCACTGCTAAAACTCAAGAGAAAACAATTATATTTTCTCTGTGTCCTTTTCACACTGAAAACGCAGCATGGAGCTGTGCTGCTGTGATCTCTGATCAAATGCAGACATGCTGGATTTTATCAAAGTGCATTATTATTATTATTATTATTATTATACAGGGTTTATATAGCGCCAAGAGTTTGTGCAGTGCTTCACAACGCGAGGGCAGACAGTACAGCTACAATACAATTCAATACAGGAGGAATCAGAGGGCCCTGCTTGTTAGAACTTACAGTCTAGGAGGGAGGGAATTGGACAGGATTGCATGTCACTGTACATCAGTGCAGCGCATCGCATCGCGCTGCTGCTCAGCAATATGAATGGAGTGTCACTTTTATACACTTCAATAAAAATGTATTTAGAAAATGTTTTTATTTTTTTAAATGTGCCGAATCGCATGCCAAACCTCCCACCAGCTAACTGAATCAGACAGCTGCTGGAACAGGTAAACCATTGCAGTTCAACTGTACAGCATCTGTCCGTTTAGTGCAGGGGTTGGCAACTGTGGCCCTCAAGCCCTGGAGGGCCGCAGTTGCCAACCCTTGGGAGTAGCACGAGTGGGCTCTTAATCAGCCGAATGCTAACTAGACATGTTGTAGTGGTGGGGAAGGGGGAGAAAGTCTTGGAAACCAGCGAGTCAGTCTGTAGTGGACTTGTGGCCGCAAAACTAAAAAACAGAGCCTGGCTTTAAACTTCTTGTGGGATAGGCAGGACTGAGGCAATCTTCGGCCCTTTAAATAAATAGAGAGGAAGTGCAAGTCTTGGGAGTTCGGAAGTGCTTGGCATGTCATACTTGGATGACTATCCTCAACTGCAGGGTCAGAGGTCACCTACGCCAAGGCAAAAAACATCCATTTCAGCCCTCGCAATAATAGTTGGATATAAAGAGAGAACCTATCACAGCCCAACCAACGAACTACCACCTGCCTTCAACTTCTCCAGCTCCTGTTACTGTCAGCTACCATAGAATTCGTCAACTGTGGGGCCGCGGCGTGGCTCCAAAAAGTAGAGGAATTCAGTTCCACGGTTGCAGTTTGCACCCAGGAATGGCAGCAGGAGCAAAGCAAACTAAAAAAAGGGTAGGTGTCTGCAAGCTGCATGCAGGGGCTGCTCTTACTTCATTACTGGTAGAAATCATAACCATTCCATATGTTTAATAACATTCATTATCTGAGATCAGTTCTCTTACCTGCTTGACCTGAAGATGGACCCCTTCTGGCTGATTCATCATGAGGGTCTCCAGGATAATAGGGGCCAGTGTAGCTTTGAGGCCACTTACCTAAGAAAAGATCACCATGAATAGCCGGCACCATCAACACTTTACACATCAAACATATTTCCCTGTAAAAACCTCCCTCGTGTAGACATCCAAAAGCCCCGAGACTGCTGCTGGGTGCTGCCATGTGGATGTGATGTCAGCAGATACAGAGCTGTCACTCAGGCGACACTGGGCAGCACAGTGGTGTAGTGGTTAGCACTCTCGCCTAGCAGTAAGAAGGGTCGCTGGTTCAAATCCCAACCAAGACACTACCTGTCTGGAGTTTGCATGTTCTCCCTGTGCCTGTGTGGGTTTCCTCCGGGTACTCCGCTTTCCTCCCACAATCCAAAGACATGCAGGTAGGTTAATTGGCTTCTGTCCAAAAATTGGCCGTAGTATATGAATGGGGACCTTAGATTGTGGGCTCCTTGAGGGTAGGGACCGATGTGAGTGTGCAATGTACAGGGACAATTGTAGACACTCACTCAGGTTGGACTGGATGGACTTGTCTCTTTATTCAACCTTACTATGTAGCTATGGTATTGCTCTTCACACCTTCCCTGGCAGCTATATAAAAGGTTAGGGGAAGGAGCTGGAACACTACAGACAATAATTTGACACTTCCAGAAGAGAATAGGGTTATAACATGCTAGGAGGGAGGGAGGGGGGCTGTGCTAGAGAATTGACTTGCTGCAGTATTCCAATTTTCCTAGCAAGCTCAGGGGCACACTGCAAGTGAAAAAGAAAGACAGCGCAGGCTTAAAATGCTAGGACAGGGTAAATAGACGTCCTCCCATTCTGGCACGACCTGTGATCGCAGAGTTCTCGGGACTCGGCCGATCACAGAGTGGGTAAAGGGCCAATCACAGCAGACTATTTACCAAGAGATCAGCTGTCAGCCAACGACAGCGGATCACGGAAGTGAACAGAAGCCGGACATTCCCCAGGCTTTGTTGTTATCCGATTTAGCCTTCCAATGCCGCTTACTGCTATAGCCAGCTATAGATGAGGGGCGGTGGCGAGTTTTTTTCATATTGTATTTGTATAGGTCCAGCAATGCACCAGCACCTTTGCAGCCATTGTGCTACACGCTGGGCATTTGGTGTGCTGCATGTACCTTTAAGGGGTGGCTCCCCCTCAGTCCACCTGCCCTCATCTATCCATTAGAATGCATGTGCCTCCACTGTGGGGACACTCGTACTTTAGTGTTAGGACCACAGATACCAGGGTGCAGTGACGGGGCTCTGTGGCTTACGCATGCGTTTGCAAATGCGTCCGGACTAACCCCCTTTTTTTAAACGTACTGTTAGACAGGTTAATTTGGATGTCTGCGAGCTGGTGGTAAGTAGGCTTGGGTTTTTCCTGGGCATTGCCCAGGCTTTGTTGTTATCTGATTTAGCCTTCCAATGCCGCTTACTGCTATAGCCACTTATAGATGAGGGCGGTGGTGAGTTTTTTCATAGTGAACAGAAGCCGTTTATTGGCTTTTTTCCCCCCTCACGCTGTCAGTGTGAAGAAAAGAGGAAAGCTGTTAACGGTCTTCTGTTAGAGGGACATCGTTCCCATGCGGTGCACATCAGTGCCACTAATCAGTGCCGCTAATCAGTGCCCACTAGTGCCACAGATCAGTGCTCATCAGTATCACTTATCAGTTCCAGCTACTAGTGCAGCCTCATCAGCGTACATCAGTGAAGAAGGAGAAAATAACATGTTTGCAAAATTTTATAACAAAGTTTGAAAAACTATTCTTTACAATTTTGTTTGTCTTTTTTTTGTTTGTTTCGCAAGAAATAAAAAAGCCTGTGGTGATTAAATACCACCAAAAGAAAGCTTCATCTGTGTGAAAATAAAATGATATAAATGTCATATGGATACAGTGTTACATGACCGCGCACATATCATTCAAAGTCTGAGAGCGCTTAAAGCTAAAAACTTGGCCAGGGCAGAAAGGGGGTAAAAGTGCCCAACAGGCAAGTGAAGTGGTTAAAGTAAAAAACGCTGCAATTACGGGTTTAAAATCTTTTTTTTCATGTGCGGATACCTGCAACTTTTTTTTCAGTCGGTGACAGTCTGTTCAATTTCTTGGCAACCACAAATTGCTTATCAGCTAAACACACGGCAGCAATTCAATGCATTTAGGCATCTAGACGCAGTGAAGGCGACTTGCTGAAGTTCAAACCGAGCATCAGAATGTAGAAGAAAGGGGATTTAAGTGACTTTGAACGTGGCATGGTTGTTGGTGCCAGATGGGCTTGTCTGAGTATTTCAAAAACAGCTGATCTACTGGGATTTTCACGCACAACCATCTCTCAGGTTTACAGAGAATGGTCCAAAAAAGAAAATATCCAGTGAGCGGCAGTTGTGTGGAGGAAAATAATATCTTGTTGATGTCAGAGGAGAATGGCAGACTGGTTTGAGATGATAGAAAGACAACAGTAACTCAAATAACCACTCGTTACATCCAAGGTATGCAGAATGCCATCTCTAAACGCACAACACATCGAACCTTGAAACAGATGGACTACAGCAGCAGAAGACCACACCGGGTGCCACTCCTGTCAGCTAAGAACAGGAAACGGAGGCTACAATTCGCACAGGATCACCAAAATTGGACAATAGAAAACTGGAAAAAAAAATTGGATTTTTATAACAGCTTACCTGTAAAATCCTTTTCTTTGAAGTACATCACGGGACACTGAGCCATAGCAAATACTATGTGAGTTATAGGCCACCTTCAGGTGATGGACACTGGCACACCCTAAACCAGTAAGTTGCCTCCCTATATAACCCCTCCCACTACTGGGAGTATCTCAGTTTTGTAGCAAAGCAATACACGTGTATACCAGAAGAGGGGCAGGACCTCTGTGTCCCGTGATGTACTCCAAAAGAAAAGCTGGTTCGGATAATAAGACTAGACACTACCTTTGGTAGAAAGTTAGGATGAGGACGCAATACTACCTTTATCCTTGTGAATAATCAAATATAACTCTTTACAAGAAAGAGCAGCTAACTCCGATACCCTTCTTGCAGAAGACATGGCTACCAGAAAATGAGTTTCCTTGTCAAAAGGACCAAGAGAATATGCTGTATCGGCTCACAAAGGCTGTTTCTGTAATGCCAACAGAACTAAATTCAAGTTCCGAGGGTTCAGGAGTGCCTTAACCGGAGGATTTAAGCCGCGTTACCCCCTTGAATACGCTACGAACCAAAGAATGCGCAGCAAATGGTTGTTGAAATAATACGATAAGGCCGAAACCTGGCCTTTGATAGTACGCAGGGCCAGCTTTATTTATAACCCCATCTACAGAAACTCAAGGATTCTACCTATGACATACCATATTTAATCTGTGTAGAACATGCATTTTTTTCCCCTTAAAATCAGATCTCCGCTCCGCTGAGGGGAGAGGAGCAAGCGCCGCAGATATCACATAGCGGAGTGTACTCGAATAGGCTCGGCTTCGCTCACAGTCACGTCCAGTCAGCCATTGGACCTGTATTATGTCCATCATAGGGGCAGGACTGCGAGAGGAGCCAAGCTTAGCCGAGTACACTCGGCTTTGTGTATGTCGCCGGTGTTCCGTGTAGAGCTCATGATCAGCTGTTGATGTTCGGAGACTTTCAGCGTCTCCCATGTCCTCCATACTGCACAAGCGCTGCACCTGCGCAGTACAGGGCAGACACTATCCAATGGGGGAC
Organism: Lithobates pipiens; assembly: GCF_037356315.1. Lineage (NCBI taxonomy): Eukaryota > Metazoa > Chordata > Amphibia > Anura > Ranidae > Lithobates > Lithobates pipiens. Next base: position 16,617,961 of record NW_027507785.1, read on the forward strand.
ATTCTTCGACAGGACACCGGCTCTTGCTCCTCTCCCCTCCCCTCCCCTCAGCGGAGCGGAGATCGGCAGCAATTTTAAATAATCAGCCTGCCTGGGCATGGCTGCAATAGCAATGACACAAGGCCGCAACGACACAAGGCCGCATTGATGGGCATTTAAATGTACGTTTTTTTTCCCCTTAAACTTCCCTCCTAAACTTGGGGTGCGTGTTACACACCGTTAAATACGGCAATTCCTGGGGTGCCAGCCCCTGGATCCACACCAGGAGACATACGCTTTTTAGAATCTATAAGCTGATTCTGGAAGCCAGCTTCCCTGCATTCATCAAGGTAAACAACACTGGACCTGACAGCTCACGCTTCTTCAGAATGTGGGATTCAACAGCCAAACCGTTAAATTTTGCGTTTGTAAGGTAGGATGGAATACCAGACATTGTGAGAGAAGGTCTGGACATGATGGTAGGATCCATAGGTCCCCTACTGCCATCCTTATGATCTCTGCATACCAAGATCATCTGGGCCACAAGAATCACCCATCTCCCTTCCTGCTTGATCCTGCGAAGCAGTTATGGAAGCAGCAGAATAGAAGGGCATGCATAAATCAGTGAGAGCTGATTCCACTGGAACACCAAGGCATCTGTTCCACATGCTAGCAGATCTCTTGTTCTTGACACAAAGTTGTCGATTTTCTTGTTGAACCTGGACACAAACAGATCTACATCTAGGATCCCCCATCTTCGGCATATTGCCAGGAAGATATCTGGGTGATGGGAACATTCTCCTGGGAACAACTGCTGGCGACTCAAGTAGCGCGCCTGACAATTTTCTATTCCCGGAATGAAGACTGCCGATAGCCAAGGTACATTGTTATCTGCCCAAGTTAAGATAGAATTCACCTCTCTCTGGGTCACATCACTTGACGTGCCCCCTTGGCGATTGATATAGGCCACTGCTGTGGAATTGTCGGATTGGATCCTGACAGGACAATTCCGTAACCTCAACATACAGGCCCTCAAGGCAAAAGTGCACTGCCCAGATCTCTAGAATGTTGATGGGCAAGGTCATTTTTGATCTTGACTATTTCCCTTGGAAAGTCGCTTCTTCCCGGACTTCTCCTCAACTCAAAAGGCTGGCATCTGCTGTTACCATCTTCCAGGTAGCTGGTAGGAAAGATTTTCCCTTCTGCAGATTCTAATTATCAACCACCAACTGAGGCTCTGGTGCACCCTGGAAACAGACACACTGGGAAATCTAGAGCTTGAACCTATTTGTTCCAAGCCGATAAAATACTGTTTTGCTGCAGCCTCAAATGAAACTGAACATAAGGAACGACCTCGAATGAAGCCACCATCTTTCCCAACAACCTCGTGCAAAGTCGAATAGAAGGATTCTTCTTTGCTATGAACATCTGAATCAGTTCCTTTATGGCACTGATCTTCGCCTGGGGCA
>NW_027507785.1:16624408-16651663 GCF_037356315.1 Lithobates pipiens
GAGCATGTGTGGCACTTTGTACGATCGGAATTCTCTACACACGATCGGAGTGTGTCTGATCTGAGCATTTTGTCGGAAAATTTTACCAACAAGTTGGAAAAGTTGGTCTGTCGGATACTCTGACAGAAACAGTCCGATGGAGACCACACACAGTCGGAATATCCAACAAAACGGTCCGATCGGACACATTCCGTCGGAATCTCCGACCGTGTGTACAAGGGCTAAGAGATACAAGAGATAATTCTGACACCCATACAGAGATCGTGATCATGGATAGCTATAAGTGCTACAGTTTGGTTCCCCCACACATATACAGAGATGGTGGATACTTATGTCACTTTTCTCTATGTGAGCTGTCAGCAGTGACATCGGAGGACTCACCTCTCCTCCACAGGGACGGACATCTGGTTAAAGAATTTATGCATGTACCGCACAAATCTTTCTACGTAGAGCATGTTGTACCCGGTCACCTGGAAGTTCAGGGTGCCGTATTCATGGTCCGTGCCTTCTTTAATCTCCTTCTGCAGTTTACTTTTTTTTTTATCCTGTTGGGGAAAAAAAAAAAAATTTTTTAAAACATTAAAAAGTGTGCGTTTGAACAAGACACAAAAAATAAAATAAAAATTCAGCTCATCTGCGCAATGCACGCACATTTCCGTGGTTTTATCCCTTTTAGCCCTTGTACACACGGTCGGAGAATCCGTCGGAATATGTCCTATCGGACCGTGTTGTCGAATAATCCGACCGTGTGTGGTATGCATCGGACTGATTCCGTCGAACCCAATTTTCCAACTTGTTGGAAATATTTTCCGACCAACTGGGCCGGTCGGACATACTCCAATCATGTGTAGAGAATTCCAATCGGACCAAGTGCCACGCATGCTCAGATCAAATTCCTACATCAAAGCTATTGGCTACTAGCCTGAACGTAGTCCCGTCGTAACGAAATTACGTCATCACGTTCTGAAAGATCGGATTTTTCGACAACTTAGTCCGACCGTGTGTATGCAACAGTTTCGGACAAGATCCGACAGGCAAAATCCGACGGATTTGGTTGGCAGAATGTCCGACCGTGTGTACAGGGGCTAAAAAATGCTGCAAGTGCAGAAAAATATCACACCAGCGATTAAGGCCGGTGCGCATTGTAGCGGCAGTTCCCGTCGCTGGCTCCGTTCACTTGAACTGGTGGCCTTAAAGTGGTTGTAAACCCTTACAAACACACTTTCACCTACAGTTAAGCCTAGATTAAGGCTTACCTGTAGGTGCTGTAAATATCTCCTAAACCTACATGGTTTAGGAGATATTTACAATTTCCCGTGCGAGGATTCCTTCGGCGCATGAGCACTTTAAAAAGGGTCACGGCGTGCCGTTTTCATTAAAGGACATACTGTGACTGGCGGCTCCCGTGCACATGCGCGGGAGTGACGTCACACGACTCCAGCCAGTCACAGAGAAGATGGATGCTTCCAGCCGGCGAGGAAATCGGGGACATCGCTGGCTCCTGTGTCAGGTAAGTGACACATAATGGGCTACTATGCATTGCATAGTAGCCCATTATGCTTTGCCTTTGCAGGGAAAGAAAGAAGAAGTAAACCAATCAGGGTTTACTTTATCTTTAACCGCTTAAGGACCGCCTCCTGCACATTTATGTTGGCAGAATGTCACGGCTGGGCACAGCAACGTACAGGTACGTTGCTCTTTAAGTGCTAGCAGTGGAGCGCGCTCACGACCCAGTCCTGAGCTCCGTGACCACGGCACCCGCGGACCCAATTGCCGCTGGTGTCCCGCGATCGGGTCACAGAGCTGAAGAGCGAGGAGAGTTATGTGTAAACAAACCTCTCCCCATGCTTCCTACTGTGGCTGTCACCGATCATCTGTTCCCTGTTATAGGGAAAGACGATCAGTGATGTCACATGCCAAGCCACGACCCCCAACAGTAAAAAAACACACACGTCACACTAACCCCCCACCCCCTAGTGGTTAACTCCTTCACTGCCAGTGTCATTTACACAGGAATCGGTGCATTTAAATAGCACTGATTGCTGTAAAAATGACAGTGGTCCCAAAAATGTGTCAAAAATGTCCGATGTGTCCGCTATAATGTAGAAGTCACCATAAAAAAACAAACAAAAAAAAAATAATAATAATTCAATTGCCATTACTAGTAAAAAAAAAAAAAATAATTCTAAAAATGCTATAAAACTATCCCCCATTTTGTAAACGCTATAACTTTTGTGCAAACCAATCAATCGCTAATTGCGATTTTTTTTTTAAACCAAAAATATGTATCGGCCTAAACAGGGAAAAAAACGTTTTAGATATTTTTTGGGGATATTATAGCAAAAAGTAAAAAATATTGAATTTTTTTTTTTTAAATTGTCCATTCATTTTTGTTTATAGCGCAAAAAATAAAAACCGCAGAGGAGATCAAATACCACCAAAAGAAAGCTCTATTTGTGTGAAAAAAAAAAAAACGCAGAGTTTGTTTGGGAACCACGTCGCATGACCACGCAATTGTCAGTTAAAGCGACGCAGTGCCGAATCGCAAAAAGGGGCCTGGTCCTTTGGTTGCAAATTGGTCCCGGGCTTAAGTGTTTAACTAGTCCCAGCTCTGCGCACAGCCATGAGAACGAGAAAAGGATTCTGGACAGCCGCACCCAAAAAAAAAAAAAAAAAAAAAAATCAGCTTTATTGGTAAAAGATGTAGTCACAAAACCATGTCACAGCAGAACAGACAGAAGAACTGACGCGTTGCGCACTATCAAACCGTGCTTAATCATTCCTCATTGCTATATGCATTGCCAGCACCTGTGGCTTCTAATTTAGAGGAGAGGTTCATTCCAATCTGATCTACCTGGAGAGGCGATACCCCTCTCCGCACAGCCAGCTTTGCACACTTTGTGTGCTGCCAGCGGCGATGACCGCAGGTAAACACTGGCTGGACAGAGAGCCGCGAATGGCTGGGACTGTCAGCAGCCCCTCATAGTTGCACCGTTGTGCGACTGTAGCCTAAAAGCCTGCTAAAGTTTGAAAGGCCACCTGGACTATGTTGAAAAACTAAAGAAGTTTAAAGGCTAGGTTCATCTGAAAAAATTAACTAATGCACATATTTTTGTATATAAAAAAAAAAAAAAAAAAAAAAAAAAAAAAAAAAAATTTTTTTATAACAAATGTGTATTTATTATTTTTTTTGTTTTGTTTTACACATGAGCCCCCCATGATTAAAGGAAATTAAGTCCAATGAATGAAAGGGTCAGGCCAGAAACAGTCAAGCTGGGATTGAAAGGGCTAGATGATGCTGGACATCCTCCTGTCAGGAAATAAGGTGGGCTCTATCTGACTTGCTGCAGCTTCTAATGCACACTGTGAGAAGCTCGCATTGTGCAGTGAAATCAAAGTAATCAATTTTCGCTTTAGAAGGCTGTGCAAAATTGAAAGAGAAAGCTGGGAGTTTAGTTTTAAAACCCTGAGGCTCGGCTCACACTTGAACCAGCTGTGGATCGCACAGAAACGCTGTGCTTCCCCCATTCTCTGGTTCGGGGACGAATCCTTGCCTGAATTCGGTCCTGAAAACAGAGCCAAAGACGCACAGCATTTCTGTGCAGTGCGCTCCACAGCTGCCCCGGAGATATGTGAACCGGCTCCATAGAGAGACGGTCACATTCTCCTGCTATGCAAATTGGATGCGGAGGAAAGCGGCATCCAATTCGCATGGGTGTGAACCCAGCCTAAGTTTTAAATAATCCACCAAAAAAAGATTTCTACTACGACATGTGGTGATGGCCAGCTGCCCGCAAGGTCAGATTTGCACTAGGCCAAGGGCGCCATTACTACTAAAAGTAGCAGCGAGCCCAGAATTAGTAAAATGTCTTGGACCCCGTGGATTGCTCTACAGAAATCAGGACACTCTACAGCAGTGGTCTCCAAGCTTTGGCCTGGGCACCGGATGTAGCCCTTTGCTTGCCTTTATCCGGCCCTTGGGGCAGTGTTCCTTCCACTATTCCTCCCGCCGACACCAGTGACGGGGCGCTATTCCTCCCTGGCTTACAGAGAACGGCCCGAAAAAGAAAAAATATCCAGTGAGCGGCAATTGTGAGCCGAGTGGGAACTTTCCCCCTTCCTGGCCAGGCCAATTTTCAGCTTTTAGCGCTGTCGCACTTTGAATGACAGTTGTGCAGTCATACTACGCTGTACCCAATTGACATTTTTATCATTTTCTTCACACAAAAATTAAGCTCTCTTTTGGTGGTAATCATCACTGGGTTTTTCATTTTTTGCAAAACAAAAAAAAAAAAAAAAATGAAAAAATTGTGAAAAAAACAAAACAAAAAAACAAACAAACAAAAAAAAAAAACGAATGAATAACTTTTTCATAGACGATCCCTGAAAACTCATCTCTTCGGAGAAGCCTATCTGGCCCAGACCTAACAACTGTACATTTATCTTCTCAATCAACACATCACCCACCATTATTACCTCTTGTATCTCTTGACCTACACACTTAGATTGTGAGCTCTAAGGGGCAGGGCCCTCCGATTCCTACTGTATTAAAGCGTATTGTATTTGTACTGTCTACCCTCAAATTGTAAAGTGCTAAGTAAATGTTGGCGCTATATAAATCCTGTATAATAATAATAATAGTTTGGTATAACATTTTGGAAACAGGTACATTTTCTCCTTCACTGATGTGCGCTGATGAGGCTGCACCGATTGTTAGCACTGGTAGGTGGCATCGCTTAGCAGTACTAATTGCTGGGATCGGCCCTTTACTCCACTCTGTGATCAGCCTAGTCCCAAGGACTGGAATGATCACAGAGCGTGCCCCGCACACATGGGCAGCGCGAGTACGGGAGGACGTCCATGTGCGCCCTCCTGGCAATATAAGCCCGCGCTGTAGCCGTCTTTCAGCTATAGCATGGGCTTCAAGTGGTTAAATATGAGTAGAACATTAAACATGTTCAGAAAGATGTAATTAGCTCTTAAAGAGGAAGTAAACCCTGATGAGTTTACTTGCGACTTGAATCCCTGCAAAGGTAAAGCATAATGGACTACTATGCATCGCACAGTAGTCCATTATGTGTCACTTACCTGACACAGGAGCCAGCGAAGTCACCGCTGTCCCCTGTAGTCCGGAGCATCCATCTTCTTGGTGGGTCTCGCTGCTCCACAGCTGTCATTTGGTGAAGCCGTGAGGACATCACTCCCGTGCATGCGCACGGGAGCTGCCACTCACGTCAAATCGCCGTTGACATCGGCGCGCATGCGCCGTAGACAGCGGTGCCTGTCTTTTGGCAAATATCTCCTAAACCGTGTAGGTTTAGGAGATATTTCTTGGACCTACAGGTAAGCCTTAATCTAGGTTTACAACCACTTTAAAGCATGTATGAGGTTGACTGGAACGTCATCGGCTTTAGGTTCACAAAAGCAGTTTAGAAGCGCATAGTTTGCTGCTTTCAGAGGAGGCTAAACGCTGCCTTTGGACGCAACAACACTCTGTGTTACAGCTGTATACATGTTGGCCGATTAGCTCCAACCAGTTTGTGCACAGCATTAATTCTGCAGAGATGCCAACCCTGAACCCTGGGTCAGCCGGGAGGCTCTATCCACATGAGAAGAACATTTACATGTGAACAGCCATAACTCTGCAGAGATGCCAACCCCGAACCTTGGGTCAGCCGGGAGGCTCTATCCACATGAGAAGAACATTTACATGTGAACAGCTGCAGGGCCGGCCATTGATTTGTATAGAAGACAGAATCTCACAGCCATGGCTGACAGCTGCAGATGTTTGTAAACTTTGGCTGCATACGTTATGTGCAAATCAGTAGAATGTATCCAGGAACTGCTCCAAATTGCTGCTAAATTTTGATGTAAATGTAGCCTCAATCTGCTTTGAGATTTAATGTTTTGTAAATGTAATGCTGCTTTTCTCCTGTAAGAAAACCAGTTAAGCTCCTTACAACTTCGGGAGGCAGCAAGTGTCTGTATTTGCCGATGCCATGCGTAGGAAGTGACCGGTAACATCTTTTACTGCTCTGATTCAGAAAACCTGAAATACATATAAAAAAAAATAAAAAAATAAAAATAAAGTTTACTGACATATAAAATTTATTTGAAATAAAATAAATTCAAGTAGCATCAGAAATATAAAAGGCTTGTAATACAATACAAAAAAAATAAAAAATATTCACAGATTAATCCAATTTGCTGTGTAGTCTATGGTCGTCTTTTGCTGCAATTCTGGGCTAAAGGCAGATTAACTACTTAAAGTGATTTTAAAAAATAAAATATGATCCTTTACAAATAACATGTCATACTTACCTCCACTGTGCAGCTCGTTTTGCACAGAGTGGCCCTGAATCTCGTCTTCTGCGGTGCCCCGTCGATTCCTTCCCACATCAGATAACCCCCTAGGAGAAGCGCTCTCCCGGAGGGGGGGGGGGGGGGGGGGGGGTTTAGCTTGCAGGCCCACTCCTGAGTGCAACATTTGCATACACAGACACGAATGTAAGACTCGGCCCCGTGTCATTGGATTTGATTGGCAGCAGCGGAAGCCAATGGCTGAGCTGCTATCAATCTATCCAATCAAGAGTTGGGACCCCGTGTAGAGAGGGACAGCGCATCCCCGTCAAGGAGGTGAAGGGGCTCAGGTAAGTAAAATTGAGGGTGCGGTGACTGCCAGTTGTTTTTTCACCTTAATGCATAGGATGCATTAAAAGGAGAAAAAAAAAAAAAAAAAAACACCATGAAGATTTACAACCCCTTTAAGGACCGGAAAGATTTGCCCCCTTAATGACCAGGCCATGTTTTGCGATTTGGCACTGTGACGCTTTAAATGAGAATTACGCAGTCGTGCGACGTTGTATCCAAACAAAATTGATGTCCTTTGTTCCCCCACAAATAGAGCTTTGTTTTGGGGGTATTTGATCACCTCTGCGGTTTTATTTTTTGTGCTTTAAACGAGGAGGAGGGAGGAGGAGATTATGCTTTGGGGGTGTTTTTCTGCTAAGGGGACAGGACAACTTCACCACATCAAAGAGACAATGGACGGGGCCCATGTACCATCAGATCTTGGGCGAGAGCGTCCTTCCCTCAGCCAGGGCATTGAAAATGGATCCTAGGTGGGTCTTCAAGCATGAAAATGACCCAAAACACACAACCAAGGCAACAAAGGAGTGGCTCAAGAAGAAGCACATTATGGTCCTGGAGGGGCCTAGCCAGTCTGCAGCCTTTAATCATACGGAAAATATGAGGAGGGAGCCGAAGGTTCAAGTTACCAAAACATCAGCCTCGAAACCTTAAGGACTTGGAGAGGATCTGCAAAATCCCGCCTGAGTGATGTGTGCAAATCTGGTGGCCAACTACAAGAAACGTCTGACCTCTGCGATTGCCAACAAGGGTTTTGCCACCAAGTACTAAGTCATGTTTTGCAAAGGGGGTCAAATGCTTATTTCACTCATTAAAATGCAAATCAATTTGTAACTTTTTTTAAATGCATTTTTCTGGATATTTTTGTTGTTATTCTGTCTCTCGCTGTTAAAATAAACCGACCATTAAAATTATAGATTGATCATTTCCTTGTCAGTGGGCAAACGTACAAAAAAAGCAATACCGATATGAATCAAATACTTTTTTTCCCCCCTCACTGTAATGTTCTTTGCATCACATTGACAGTTTAACAAGCAAGCATGAGGAATCAGGAGTTCCTAGTATCACTGACTTCACCGATTGTATGCTTGTTCCTGGTCAGTGACTCAGTATTGAAATTTTAGATGCCCGGGAAACAGGTATTTTCAGAGGGGCGAGCAATAATGCCCTGTACACACGACCGGTTTTCCCGTCCGAATAAACTCTGAAGGTTTTTTCCGACGGAATTGCGCTGAAACTGTCTGACAGGGTAACACCAAAGTCCAACCGTCAAGAACGCTGTGACGTACAACATGTATGACGGGACTAGAAAAAGGAAGTTCCATAGCCAGTAGCCAATAGCTTCCGTCTCGTACTTGCTTCAGAGCATGCGTCGTTTTTGGTCCGTCAGAACAGCATAAAGACGAGCGGTTTTCCCGATAGGAATTGGTTCAGTCAGAAATATTTAGAACATATTCTATTTCTAGGTCCGTCAGAATTTTAGACGTAAAAAGTCTGATGGGGCATACACACGATTGGAATATACAATGAAAAGCTCCGTCTGACTTTTTCTGTCGGACGTTCCGCTCGTGTGTACGCGGCATAATAGTCTAAGCGGCTCGCTCAGTGGTGGAGTGATAGCGTTGGAGAAAGTGACCATTCTCTCTGCACTGCTGGTGATTTGCCCATTGGCAATTTGCTGCCAGTGTCCAGATGTGTAGTGTGACCCCCGGCCTCAGAGATGTCACATCCTAAAGTGGGGAGAGGGGGAACGTCTGACATTATTCCAGGCTGTTAGTCCCTGCAATACACAGACTCATATCATTCCATCATAGAACTCACCCAGATCTCGGCATAGGAGACCACTGCTGCCTGCAATCCGACTGCAAAAAAAAAAAAAAAAAAAAAATACATATCATCATCATCACTATCACTACTACAAGTATAAAGCGGTTCTGCACTGCTGAAATTTTTATTTTTTTTCTGGTTAAGCTTTAAAATGTATGTTTTTAAATAAAAACACTTACTTTTGTTTCATTTCTCACTGAAGCATGTCCGTTTTTGCTGAAAATTTTCCTTTATATTCTTACTGATCGGCAGATGCCATTTTTGTTGTGGGCATGTGAAGCCCACAAGCAATAACTTCCTCCTTCCTGGCTTTGTTCGGAACCAGCATGCTTTGCCGGTTCCCACGCATGCTCTGTAGCTACAGCTACGAGCGGTGTAATTCCTGGCCGTCATGATGGCGCCGTGATGACGTCACGTCCGCGAAATCTCGTGAGATTTCGCCAGTCTTAGCCGCAATGTCTCCTGGGATTACTTTGACGAGATCCCAGGAGACAGTGCGGGGGATAAGCGGAAGTGATGCTGATCCCCACATGAAGACCGCCCATAGCCACAGGGGAAGACTCAATAAAATTTTATATAATGAAAGGTAGGATAAAAAAAAAAAAAACTAAAAAAAAAACTAAGGGGCATTGTGCAATATGTGGACGGTTAGAAAGACAATAGTAGTAGGATAATAAAATGTGTGCAGAACCGCTTTAAATAGCAGCCAATGAAACTAACATGTAGAAGAAAAACAAACTGCAGGGCACTGAGGTCAGTAGCAAATAAAAAAACTAATTAAAATAAGTCGCACACTTACATTGAAGTTAGCATGAAACAGCATTAGTAGGGAACACCTGAGACCAAGCAGCTGTGATCAGTGTGAGGCTGCAGGCATCCCTGCGAAAACAGTGACCGAGGAGGACAGGCAGTCAACCAGCTCAAGGTATGGATAATAGCGGCAACTTTCTCAGTTGCACACAAGGATGACAGCTGTCAAAATGCCCGGTGAATGTCGAGAGCGTGAATGTGCATACCCCTCGCCCGACATTCACCAGGCATTTCACCAGCAGTCATCCTTGTGTGCAAATGAGAAAGCCGCTGCTATTATCCATCATCCATACCTTGAGCTGGCTGGCTCTCTGTCATCCTTGGTCTCTATTTGCTCAGTGATGCCTACAGCCTCACACTGATCACAGCTGCTTGGTCTCAGGTGTTTCCCATCAATGCTGTTTCATGCCAAAGTCGATTTAAGTGTGTGCTGCTTATTTTAATAAAGTGAATTTTATTTGATACAGACCTCAGCACTCTGCTGTTCATTTTCTTCTACATTGAAGTGATCCAACCCATATCTTCTACAGAAGCTGCAGAGGTTCCAGTCTGGGTCCCTCCATCTACTCAGCCACCCATCCAGATGCCTCATCCCTTCCTCTACTCTGTTGATGGTCTACAGATGAAAGCTCCAATAGACGAAGTGACTCTGCACTTCTCACAGGAGCGTTGTCTCTGCTGTATACACTTGTACAATCCTTGGGATTTGCTATAATTAAAGTTCCAGCATGCCTACGGAGTGTGGGAGGAAACCCACGACACAAGGAGGAAATGCCAGCACCATGCAGGTAGTGACCTGACCGCTATTGGGACCGAGCTCCAGTGCTGCAAGGCAAGACGCCCTAAACCTCAGAGAAAGAGGTCACAAAAACCAGGGAGAATTTTTTTGCTTAAAATTGTCCAAGTCTGAGCAAAAGAGTTAAGCCCCGTGCACACTATCAGATTTTCTGCTGATTTATTTTCTTCAGATTTACCAAAACCATATAATATGAGGTCAAACCTTAGGAGTTTCAATTTGTATGCAGTCCGGCAGGCCCTTCTACTACATTTTGGTAAATCTGAAGACAAAAATCATCAGAAAATCTGATAGTGTGTATGGGGCATTAGAAGACGCTAATTAGAAGTCAGAACTCCTATTGATATTCAGTCTGATAGTATAAGTGACTGAGGAAACATGTACAGCGGCTACAGTAGGAGGACAAATGGGATATGCAATGGCTTCTAGGAGGAGACGTTGAGAGTTCTAATCTCTAAGAGATTTGCTGGGCATTCTACTCCTTTACATAAGAATACACAAAAAAGACATGCTGGGAGTCGTAGTGTCCTGTAGGAGGATAGATTAACATGCTGGGGGTTGTAGTGTCCCGTAGGAGGATATGCTGGGAGTTGTAGTGTCCCGTAGGAGGATAGATGGACATGCTGGGAGTTGTAGTGTCCCGTAGGAGGATAGATGGACATGCTGGGAGTTGTAGTGTCCCGTAGGAGGATAGATGGACATGCTGGGAGTTGTAGTGTCCCGTAGGAGGATAGATGGACGTGCTGGGAGTTGTAGTGTCCCGTAGGAGGATAGATGGACGTGCTGGGAGTTGTAGTGTCCCGTAGGAGGATAGATGGACGTGCTGGGAGTTGTAGTGTCCCGTAGGAGGATAGATGGACGTGCTGGGAGTTGTAGTGTCCCGTAGGAGGATAGATGGACGTGCTGGGAGTTGTAGTGTCCCGTAGGAGGATAGATGGACGTGCTGGGAGTTGTAGTGTCCCGTAGGAGGATAGATGGACGTGCTGGGGGTTGTAGTGTCCTGTAGGAGGATAGATGAGGACATGCTGGGGGTTGTAGTGTCCTGTAGGATGAGGAGGACATGCTGGGAGTTGTAGTGTCCTGTAGGGGGATAGATGAGGACATGCTGGGGGTTGTAGTGTCCTGTAGGAGGATAGATGAGGACATGCTGGGGGTTGTAGTGTCTTGTAGGAGGATAGATGAGGACATGCTGGGGGTTGTAGTGTCCTGTAGGAGGATAGATGAGGACATGCTGGGGGTTGTAGTGTCCTGTAGGAGGATAGATGAGGACATGCTGGGGGTTGTAGTGTCCTGTAGGAGGATAGATGAGGACATGCTGGGAGTTGTAGTGTCCTGTAGGAGGATGAGGACATGCTGGGAGTTGTAGTGTCCTGTAGGAGGATAGATGAGGACATGCTGGGAGTTGTAGTGTCCTGTAGGAGGATAGATGAGGACATGCTGGGAGTTGTAGTGTCCTGTAGGAGGATAGATGAGGACATGCTGGGGGTCGTAGTGTCCTGTAGGAGGATGAGGACATGCTGGGAGTTGTAGTGTCCTGTAGGAGGATATATGAGGACATGCTGGGAGTTGTAGTGTCCTGTAGGAGGATAGATGAGGACATGCTGGGAGTTGTAGTGTCCTGTAGGAGGATAGATGAGGACATGCTGGTGGTCGTAGTGTCCTGTAGGAGGATGAGGACATGCTGGGAGTTGTAGTGTCCTGTAGGAGGATAGATGAGGACAAGCTGGGGGTTGTAGTGTCTTGTAGGGGGGATAGATGGACATGCTGGGAGTTGTAGTGTCCTGTAGGAGGATAGATGAGGACATGCTGGGGGTTGTAGTGTCCTGTAGGAGGATAGATGAGGACAGGCTGGGGGTTGTAGTGTCCTGTAGGAGGATAGATGAGGACATGCTGGGGGTTGTAGTGTCCTGTAGGGGGATAGATGAGGACATGCTGGGGGTTGTAGTGTCCTGTAGGAGGATAGATGAGGACATGCTGGGAGTTGTAGTGTCCTGTAGGGGGATAGATGAGGACATGCTGGGGGTTGTAGTGTCCTGTAGGGGGATAGATGAGGACATGCTGGGGGTTGTAGTGTCCTGTAGGAGGATAGATGAGGACATGCTGGGGGTTGTAGTGTCCTGTAGGAGGATAGATGAGGACATGCTGGGGGTTGTAGTGTCCTGTAGGGGGATAGATGAGGACATGCTGGGGGTTGTAGTGTCCTGCACGAGGATAGATGAGGACATGCTGGGAGTTGTGTCCTGTAGGGGGATAGATGAGGACATGCTGGGGGTTGTAGTGTCCTGTAGGAGGATAGATGAGGACATGCTGGGGGTTGTAGTGTCCTGTAGGAGGATGAGGACATGCTGGAGGTTGTAGTGTCCTGTAGGGGGATAGATGAGGACATGCTGGGGGTTGTAGTGTCCTGTAGGAGGATAGATGAGGACATGCTGGGAGTTGTAGTGTCCTGTAGGGGGATAGATGAGGACATGCTGGGGGTTGTAGTGTCCTGTAGGGGGATAGATGAGGACATGCTGGGGGTTGTAGTGTCCTGTAGGGGGATAGATGAGGACATGCTGGGAGTTGTAGTGTCCTGTAGGAGGATAGATGAGGACATGCTGGGGGTTGTAGTGTCCTGTAGGAGGATGAGGACATGCTGGAGGTTGTAGTGTCCTGTAGGGGGATAGATGAGGACATGCTGGGGGTTGTAGTGTCCTGTAGGAGGATAGATGAGGACATGCTGGGAGTTGTAGTGTCCTGTAGGGGGATAGATGAGGACATGCTGGGGGTTGTAGTGTCCTGTAGGGGGATAGATGAGGACATGCTGGGGGTTGTAGTGTCCTGTAGGAGGATAGATGAGGACATGCTGGGGGTTGTAGTGTCCTGTAGGAGGATAGATGAGGACATGCTGGGGGTTGTAGTGTCCTGTAGGAGGATAGATGAGGACATGCTGGGGGTTGTAGTGTCCTGTAGGAGGATAGATGAGGACATGCTGGGGGTTGTAGTGTCCTGCAGGAGGATAGATGAGGACATGCTGGGGGTTGTAGTGTCCTGCAGGAGGATAGATGAGGACATGCTGGGAGTTGTGTCCTGTAGGGGGATAGATGAGGACATGCTGGGGGTTGTAGTGTCCTGTAGGAGGATAGATGAGGACATGCTGGGGGTTGTAGTGTCCTGTAGGAGGATAGATGAGGACATGCTGGGGGTTGTAGTGTCCTGTAGGAGGATGAGGACATGCTGGGAGTTGTAGTGTCCTGTAGGGGGATAGATGAGGACATGCTGGGAGTTGTAGTGTCCTGTAGGAGGATAGATGAGGACAAGCTGGGGGTTGTAGTGTCTTGTAGGGGGGATAGATGGACATGCTGGGGGTTGTAGTGTCCTGTAGGAGGATGAGGACATGCTGGGGGTTGTAGTGTCCTGCAGGAGGATAGATGAGGACATGCTGGGGGTTGTAGTGTCCTGCAGGAGGATAGATGAGGGCATGCTGGGGGTTGTAGTGTCCTGTAGGGGGATAGATGAGGACATGCTGGGAGTTGTAGTGTCCTGCAGGAGGATAGATGAGGACATGCTGGGAGTTGTGTCCTGTAGGGGGATAGATGAGGACATGCTGGGGGTTGTAGTGTCCTGTAGGGGGATAGATGAGGACATGCTGGGAGTTGTAGTGTCCTGTAGGAGGATAGATGAGGACATGCTGGGAGTTGTAGTGTCCTGTAGGGGGATAGATGAGGACATGCTGGGAGTTGTAGTGTCCTGTAGGGGGATAGATGAGGACATGCTGGGAGTTGTAGTGTCCTGTAGGAGGATGAGGACATGCTGGAGGTTGTAGTGTCCTGTAGGAGGATAGATGAGGACATGCTGGAGGTTGTAGTGTCCTGTAGGGGGATAGATGTGGACATGCTGCGGGTTGTAGTGTCCTGTAGGAGGATAGATGAGGACATGCTGGGGGTTGTATTGTCCTGTAGGAGGATAGATGAGGACATGCTGGGAGTTGTAGTGTCCTGTAGGAGGATAGATGAGGACATGCTGGGGGTTGTAGTGTCCTGTAGGAGGATGAGGACATGCTGGAGGTTGTAGTGTCCTGTAGGAGGATAGATGAGGACATGCTGGGAGTTGTAGTGTCCTGTAGGAGGATGAGGACATGCTGGAGGTTGTAGTGTCCTGTAGGGGGATAGATGAGGACATGCTGGGAGTTGTAGTGTCCTGTAGGAGGATAGATGAGGACATGCTGGGAGTTGTAGTGTCCTGTAGGAGGATAGATGAGGACATGCTGGAGGTTGTAGTGTCCTGTAGGGGGATAGATAAGGACATGATGGGGGTTGTAGTGTCCTGTAGGAGGATAGATGAGGACATGCTGGGAGTTGTAGTGTCCTGTAGGAGGATAGATGAGGACATGCTGGAGGTTGTAGTGTCCTGTAGGGGGATAGATAAGGACATGATGGGGGTTGTAGTGTCCTGTAGGGGGATAGAGGAGGACATGCTGGGGGTTGTAGTGTCCTGTAGGGGGATAGATGAGGACATGCTGGGAGTTGTAGTGTCCTGTAGGGGGATAGATGAGGACATGCTGGGAGTTGTAGTGTCCTGTAGGGGGATAGATGTGGACATGCTGGGAGTTGTAGTGTCCTGTAGGGGGATAGATGAGGACATGCTGGGAGTTGTAGTGTCCTGTAGGGGGATAGAGGAGGACATGCTGGGGGTTGTAGTTGTCAGTGATAACAGGTTCTCTTACCAGCTCAGGGCAGCCATGTATCTGATCAGAGTCTCCCCTCCTACCGGTAACATCTGGAGGGACAGAGAGAGAGAGATCAGAGCCCGCACCCCAATACTCCCATCCCCCCTTTCCCAGGCCATGACAGTCATTACCTGCTGGTCGCTCTGTGCTTTTCACCTTCTCACCACATGGGGGACGGAATAGTGCAGAGCACACGGTGTGCACCTAGAAATCTTTCCCCTCGGACCCGCATCAACGTTCCGCCTCACCCTGAGTGCTCGATTCATCCACTGTGTGTCCCGGGGAGGCGTGGTCTGGTAGTGAGGGGGAGGAGTGAATGAGAGAGATACTAACCCCCTACCAGACATGCGCAGAGTGATCCCGCTACCAAAGTCACAGCTTGGAATGTCTTCTCTCTCTATTGTTAGTGACGCTTCTGTCATTGTACTGCAAAGGGATTGCAATACTGCATGTGGCCAGCAGGCGGCGGTCTCTCATTGTTAGGTAGTTATTATACGTTATGAATAATATTATTATTGTGTGGCTATTGTATTATCATGGAACAGAAAAGAAAGTTCTGTACCGGGCTGGCTACTAACTGTACCCTAGTCTATAAATGACAAGATAATATAGATACTTGGCTGTGAGCGCCACCCTGTGGCCACAGTGCAGTACTGCACCCACTATAAATGACAACAGATAGTATGTGTTATTTCCTGATGAGGCGCCACCTGGTGGTCACAGTGAAGTACTGCACCCACTATAAATTACAACAGATACTAGTATAAATTATTGCCTGATTGGGCGCCACCTGTCGCTCACAGTCCAGTACTGCACCCACTATAAATTACAACAAATACTATAAATTAATGCATGTGGGGGCGCCACCTTGCGGCCACAGTAAAGTTCTGCACCCACTATAAATTACAATAGATAATATAGATATTTGGCTGTGAGCCGCCACCTTGTGGCCATAGTGCAGTACTGCACCCGCGATAAATTACACCAAATCATATGTATTATTTGCTGATGGAGCTCCACTTTATGGCCACAGTACAATACTTCAACCACTATAGAGTACAACAGAGAGTATGCATTATTTGTTGATGGAGCTCCCCCTTATGGCCACAGTGTAGTACTGCACCCACTATAAATTATATAGATAGTATTATTTCCTGATTAGGCGCCACCTGGCGGCCACAGTGAAGTACTGCACCCACTATAAATTACAATAGATAATATAGATATTTGGCTGTGAGCCGCCACCCTGTGGCCACAGTGCAGTACTGCACCCACTATAAATGACAACAGATAGTATGTATTATTTTCTGATGAGGCGCCACCTGGCGGCCACAGTGAAGTACTGCACCCACTATAAATTACAACAGATACTTGTATAAATTATTGCCTGATTGGACGCCACCTTTCGGTCACGGTCCAGTACTGCACCCACTATTAATTACAACAAATACTATGAATTACTGCACGCGGGGCGCCACCTTGCGGCCACAGTGCAGTACTGCACCCACTATATATTACAACAGCTACTAGTATAAATTATTGCCTGCTGGGGCGCCACCTGTCGGCTACATACCAGTACTGCACCCACTATAAATTACAACATATACTATAAATTAATGCATGCAGGGGCGCCACCTTGCGGCCACATTGCAGTACTGCACCCACTATATATTACAACCGATAGTATGTATTATTTCCTGATGAGGCGCCACCTTGCAGCCACAGTACAATACTGCACCCACTGTAAATTACAACAAATACTACGCAATTTTGCAGGCCACAGTGCAGTACTGCATCCACTATAAATGACAACAGATGCTATGTGTTATTGCCTGTGGGCCACTCCCTAGCGGACATGGTGCGGTACTGCACGTTCTCTGTAATACAACAACTGCTATGTATTATTGCCTGGTGGGGAGCCACCTTGTGGCCACGGTGCACTACTGCACCCCCTATAAAATGCAATCAACGCTAGCTACAATGTATTTTCACCACAGGGAGAGAGGGGGCACCACCTACTGGCTTCAGTGCAGTTGAGCACCTTCTGTCGCAGTGCAGCACTGCGCCCACTGTAAAGTGCAACAGATATTTTGTATTATTGCCTGGTGGGGTGCCACTTGGTGGCTGTGGCGCGGTACTGCACCTTGTGTTTACTACAAAAACTACTATGTATCCACTTGCCGACCAAGATACGTATACAGTATATACATTGCCGCTTGCAAGTGGTTTAACATGATTCCAGCCATAAACCCGGTATTGTTTTTCTTACAGCCCACGGCTGAGCCGCTGGGACCCTTGCAGAAGTGGCGGGGGGGGGACATCACCACCCCTCCCGCCGCTGTCCCTTAGGCTTACTGTTTGTGCCGGCTCGCACGAAAAAGCTCAGACGGTGCCACCGGCTGATCACAGGGGTGATAAAAGACTAGTTGGTCTTTGATCACCTCTATGGCCTTGGAGGACCAGAGCGACGTCATGACGTCACTTACGATCCAGGGTGGAAATGAAAAAAAAAAAAAAACTAAAAAGCAAAAAGATAAAAATGCATTTTTTCTTTTTAAAAGGTAAAGAAGAGATTTTGGGGTCTTTTTGACCCCAGATCTCTCTATAAAGAGATGTTTACATTCCTTGCGATAGGAAAAAAAAATGATTAAAAAAATAAATGAAAGGGACAGTGTAAAAATAAAAATAAATAAGAAAGAGAAGTAAAGCGTGAACGGATACGCAAGTCAAGCACACATCTGTAAACTGTGTTTGCACCACACATGTGGGGTATCACTGCGATAGAGCGAGAGCAATAATTCTAGCGCTAAATCTCCTCTAACTATAAACTGGTAACCTGTAAAGGTATTTCAATCATCGCCTATGGATATTTTAAAGTACCTTCGATCTTTGCCTTTCCATGAGCGCAAATTTAAACTGTGATATGTTAGCTCTCCATTTACTGCATTCTGCAGCCATTATAAATGACAACAGATACTATGAATTATTGCCTGTGGGGCACCACCTGGTGGTCACAGTTCAGTACTGCACCCACTATAAATTACAACACATACTAGTATAAATTATTGCCTGATGGGTGCCTTCACAGTGCAGTACTGCACCCAATATAACCCTTTCATGACTAAGCCTATTTCTGACATTTGGTGTTTACAAGTTAAAATCCCTATTTTTTTCTAGAAAATTACTTAGAATCCCCATACATACATACATACATACATACACACACACACATTTACATATATATTTAGCAGAGAATCTAGAGAATAAAATTGCGATTGTTGCAATATTTTATGTCACACGGTATTTGTGCAGCAGTGTTTTAAACGCAATTTTTTGGGGAAAAGGGACACTTTCATAAATTTAAGAAAAACAAAACAGTATAGTTATCCCAATATATTTATATAATGTGAAAGATGATGTTACGCCGAGTAAATAGATACCAAAACGTGTCACGCTTTAAAATTGCACGCACCCGTGGAATGGCAACAAACTTTGGTACTTAAAAATCTCCATAGGCGACGCTTTAATTTTTGTTTCGGTTACCAGGTTAGAGTTACAGAGCAAGTCTAATGCTAGAATTATTGCTCTCGCTCTGACGATTGTGGCGATACCTCACATTTGTGATTTGAACTCCGTTTACATATGCGGGCGTGACTTCGGTATGAGTTTTTCTTTGCTGTGCGAGCTCGCGGGGACGGGGGCGGTTGGAATTTTTTTTTTCATATTTATTTTAATATGATTAACCACTTCAATACCGGGCACTTAAACACCTTCCTGCCCAGACCAATTTTGAGCTTTCAGCGCTGTCGCACTTTGAATGACAATTGCGCGGTCATGCTACACTGTACCCAAATGAAATTTGTATCATTTTTTTCCCACAAATAGAGCTTTCTTTTGGTGGTATTTGATCACTTCTACGGTTTTTATTTTTTGCTAAACAAATAAAAAAATACCGAAAATTTTGAAAAAAAAATGTTTTTTTTGTGTCAGTTTCAAAATTTTGCAAATAAGTAAGTTTTCTCCTTCACTGATGGGCACTGATGGGCAATGATAAGGCGGCACTGATGGGCACCGATGAGGTGGCACCAATGAGGTGGCATTGATGGACACCGATATGTGGCACTAATAGGTGGCACAAATTGGCACGGATTGGCATGGATAAGTGGCACAGGTGGGCATGGGTTAGGCGGCACAGGTGGGCATGGGTAGGCGGCACAGGTGGGCATGGGTAGGCGGCACAGGTGGGCATGGGTAGGCACTGATAGGCGGCACAGATGGGAACTGATAGGCGGCATTGTATTATAATATATTGCACTAATGGATGCCAATCAGTGCCAATCAATAATGCATGCCAATCAGTGATGCCCATTGTGGGCACTGATTGGCATCCATTATGGGCACTGATTGGCATCCATTGTGGCACTGACTAGAATCCCTGGTGGTCTAGGGGGGCATACCTTGTCCTTGGCATCCCTGGTGGTCTGGTGGCGTCCCTGGTGGTCCAGTGTGGGCATCCTCGGGGGGGCTGTGCTGATAATCGATCAGCACAGACCCCCCTGTCAGAGGAGCAGCCGATCGGCTCTCCTCTACTCGCGTCTGACAGACACGAGTGAGAAAAAGCCGATCACCGGCTTTTCCTATTTACACTGTGATCAGCCGTGATTGGACACGGCTGATCACGTGGTAAAGAGTCTCCGTCGGAGACTCTTTACCGAGATCGTAGTTGCCGGGTGTCAGACTGACACCCCGCAACAACGATCGCCGCGATGCGCACCCCCGGGGGGCGCGCATCGGCTCATAATCCTGATCACGTCATATGACGTCCGGTCAGGATTATGAAACCACTTTGCCGCCGTCCATTTGCTATAGGGCGGGCAGCAAGTGGTTAAATAAAAAATAAAATAAAAAAAAGTGATCACTTTTATTGCTGTCACAAGGAATGTAAACATCCCTTGTGACAGTAATAGGTGGCGACAGATACTCTTTATGGAGGGACTGGGGGGTCTAAAAGACCTCCAACGCCTCCTTTGCACTTCAAAGTATTCAGATTGCCGAAAGCGGTGTATCTGAATACTGTATATATTTTTAAAATCCGGCGCCAAGTGACATACATACATATTATTACATTATATTATTTTTCGGTATTATAATAATTTACAAGATATATGAACATTTTATTATAATACAGGATATTTGTTTATCATTATTATTATTTTAAATTGAATATATACAGCATGTATATAATATTATACAGAATATGTATTATTATCTTTTTTTTATTAACAATTTACAGGATATTTATAGCATATCATTTATATATATATATATATATATACACATACACACACACACACACACACACACCCCAAGTATGCATAAATGATCACACAGAGTATATAAATATATTTTTATTATTATAATACATCCGGTAATTATTCACATTATAATACAGGACATTTATATATATATATATATATATATATATATATATATATATATATATATATAATATATATATATATATATATATATATATATATATATTTTTTTTTTTTACAGGATAAATACAGTAAATATTCAAAGATCTTTATGTATATATTATACGTGCTATACATATTATTGTTTTTCAGTATATTAATAACAAATAATTTACAAAATATAAACATACACACATATATATATATATATATATTTTTTTTTTTTAACTGGATACAGGCGATATGTACATACTATTATATATAAAAGACATGTTATTATTATTATTATTATTATTAACAATCATACAAATAATAATACTAGTAGAGTATACACACAGTATAACCAATCAGCTATTACTCAGTGACTCCGCCCCTCCAGCTCTGCTGACACTTGTAGTGCCTCTGATCGTCCCCTCCAGACACAGCCAGGCATTTCCACAACCAAATATCACGTGACTCGCCCAGTCCTCCCACTGTCCCTTCAGACCCCGCCCACTGCTGATGAAGGCACATCTCGGAGCAAAGATCCCCATGACGTCACCCGGAAGTGCCAGCAAGTAACGTGGCGTCCCGCACTTGCTCATCGCAACCAAGCGGCCTGTTTTTTTTTTTTTTTTCAGTTCAGACACCGCCCCTCTAGAACAAGAGGGCCACGCCCTAGCTTGCTACTGAAAAAAGGGCGTGGCCGATACGGCCGCACACCAGCGTCGTGCCTCGCCCGCCTATCGTTGGCACTGTTGGCTGTCGGCGCGTGACGTCACTCACCAATGGTTGGCGGCCTGAAGGCGCCATGTTGGTTGTGGCAGTTTATGGTCAAAGGCTCCTTCCTGTACAGTGATAATTGTGAGGATTTTTTTATTTTACATTTCAAATCAGTTGAAAACATTCTAACCGTTGTCACAAGAAGCTTTTTGCAAGCAGGCGCTCTGTGTGTCCATTCACGCGCGGACCTGCGGCTCGGCCCCCCCAACCCCTCCGTATCCAGATTGGCTCATTAGCAGCAGCGGGAGCGCTGCCAAAAGCCAATCAGGAGCGTGAGTCCCCAGAGAGGGGCAAGGCTATCATGAACATCGCTGGATAAACATGGGGCTCACGTAAGCATGACGGGGGCTGCTGCACACTGAATTCTACGCATAGAATGCGTCAAGGTAAAAATCATTGTGCCTTTACAACCACTTTAACTGCTTGCCGACCGCCGGCTGCCAAATGATGGCCAGGCAGCGCATCTCTTGTCGCAGGAAGCCTTCATATGACGGACTCCCATTTAAACAGGGAATGCGCGCGATCGTGCATCCCTGTTCCTTCGGTGGCGGCGTGTCACGGAGACACCGCTCGCCACTGAGGGGGGTTAACAGCCATTGGGTATGGCTGTTTACCACGTGACCGTTTTCTTTCTTTTTCTTTCGTTTGTTTCGCAAAAAATAAAAACCCCAGAGGTGATTAAATACCACCAAAAGAAAGCTCTATTTGTCTCCAAAAAAATTATAACAATGTCAGTTGGGTACAGTTAAAGTAGCGCAGTGCTGAATAGCAGACAATGGACATGAAGGGGGGGTAAAACCTTCTAGAAGCCAAATATAAAACATTTGATTTTTTTATATATTATTAAATGCTCCCTCAGACTTCCTATCTGGGTGACACCAACCCCCTCCCTCTTTTTTCTGCCCTGGTGTCACCAGGACAGGAAGTGAGGGGAAGTCTTCTCATTGCCACTGCCAGGCAGCAATATATGAAATGAGGTGGATAACAAGCGGTTGGTCCATGGAAAGTCTCCGCACACTGTGATTGGCTGTCTGAGCTCCCTGCCACACTCCTCATGTCCTCCTGTACTGGACGCCTAGCCCCGCCCTCTCCTCGCTAATTGGTAGTCTGCTCCGGTCGCGGATTGGCCGCCCGGGTCGGTTGCCAGGGAGACAGGTCCTGGCAGTCGCGGCGCTGTGGGGCGGACTGAATGTAGGCTGCAGAGGGCGGGGTTTGTGAATAAGGTGTGTGTGAGAGGTCACGGGAAGGAAGAGGCTCTCCCAACAGCCAGTGACGTCCCCGGTTCCCAGGCCGCCCTCTCCCGCCTCTCCTCCCCCGGGACCCGACACAGCCAGAACCTCCAACACCACCGCCGCCATGTCCTCCGGAGGAGACTTCGGTAACCCGCTCAGGAAATTCAAGCTGGTCTTCCTGGGAGAGCAAAGCGGGTAAGTGCGCCTCACATCGGCAGTGTACACCCCTCCCCCCACACCTACCTGGTCTGTGTACACCCCTCCCCCCACACCTACCTGGTCTGTGTACACCCCTCCCCCCACACCTACCTGGTCTGTGTACACCCCTCCCCCCCCCCATACCACCCCAGATCACCTGACCTTTACCCCCACCCCAGATCACCTGACCTTTACCCCCACCCCAGATCACCTGACCTGTGCCCCATACCCCCCTGTTCACCTGACCTGTACCTCTCTTCATATCTTCCACCCCCCCCCCCCAAATCTCTTGACCTGTACCACCTTTATACCACCCACTGATCACCTCGCCAGTCCCCCCCCCCCCCCCCCCCCCCCCCCCCATAATGGCCCCTCCTCACCTGTGCTTACCAATCCAGTCAGTCTTCCCCATACACTGTTTATCATTATCTCCGGCTATTCCTCTAGGCCAGGGTTCACTTACTTATTCCTCTTTGCATTGAGTGGAGGATGTGTCCCCCGGGGCCACAGATGCTCAGTCAGTGTTGTGTCTTCATAATTTTTTATTTATTTGTGGCTCCTCCACTTGTCTGGTGGGTTTTTGAACCCTTTAACCAGGTGTGGCTAGGACTGCCCAGTCATGTGACCACAATCATTGGCTGTCAAAGTGGTCACATGATTGTGAGCCAGTCCTGCTGTTTTACAATTCCTACTGAGGCTGGGAACCCATTTTCCCCTCCAGACTCCCCCCCCCCCCCATCATTCAATCATGGGTCCAGACTTCCTCTTCCCCCCCCCCCCCACGTCCAATCATGAGTCCAGACTTCCTCTCTCCCCCCCCCCCCCCCCACGTCCAATCACGGGTCCAGACTTCCTCTCTCCCCCCCCCCCCCCACGTCCAATCATGGGTCCAGACTTCCTCTCCCCCCCCCCCACGTCCAATCATGGGTCCAGACTTCCTCTCCCCCCCCCCCCCCCACGTCCAATCATGGGTCCAGACTTCCTCTCTCTCCCCCCCCCCCCCCCCCACGTCCAATCATGGGTCCAGACTTCCTCTCCCCCCCCCCCCCCACGTCCAATCATGGGTCCAGACTTCCTCTCCCCCCCCCCCCCCCCACGTCCAATCATGGGTCCAGACTTCCTCTCCCCCCCCCCCCACGTCCAATCATGGGTCCAGACTTCCTCTCCCCCCCCCCCCCCCCCACGTCCAATCATGGGTCCAGACTTCCTCTCTCCCCCCCCCCCCCCACGTCCAATCATGGGTCCAGACTTCCTCTCTCCCCCCCCCCCCACGTCCAATCATGGGTCCAGACTTCCTCTCTCCCCCCCCCCCACGTCCAATCATGGGTCTCTCTCCCCCCCCCCCCCCCCCACGTCCAATCATGGGTCCAGACTTCCTCTCTCCCCCCCCCCCCCCACGTCCAATCATGGGTCCAGACTTCCTCTCTCCCCCCCCCCCCACGTCCAATCATGGGTCCAGACTTCCTCTCTCCCCCCCCCCCCACGTCCAATCATGGGTCCAGACTTCCTCTCTCCCCCCCCCCCCCCCCACGTCCAATCATGGGTCCAGACTTCCTCTCTCCCCCCCCCCCCCACGTCCAATCATGGGTCCAGACTTCCTCTCTCCCCCCCCCCACGTCCAATCATGGGTCCAGACTTCCTCTCCCCCCCCCCCCACGTCCAATCATGGGTCCAGACTTCCTCTCCCCCCCCCCCCCCCCCACGTCCAATCATGGGTCCAGACTTCCTCTCTCCCCCCCCCCCCCACGTCCAATCATGGGTCCAGACTTCCTCTCTCCCCCCCCCCCCACGTCCAATCATGGGTCCAGACTTCCTCTCTCCCCCCCCCCACGTCCAATCATGGGTCCAGACTTCCTCTCTCCCCCCCCCCCCCCCACGTCCAATCATGGGTCCAGACTTCCTCTCTCCCCCCCCCCCCCCCACGTCCAATCATGGGTCCAGACTTCCTCTCTCCCCCCCCCCCCCCCACGTCCAATCATGGGTCCAGACTTCCTCTCTCCCCCCCCCCCCCACGTCCAATCATGGGTCCAGACTTCCTCTCTCCCCCCCCCCCCACGTCCAATCATGGGTCCAGACTTCCTCTCTCCCCCCCCCACGTCCAATCATGGGTCCAGACTTCCTCTCTCCCCCCCCCCCCACGTCCAATCATGGGTCCAGACTTCCTCTCTCCCCCCCCCCCCCACGTCCAATCATGGGTCCAGACTTCCTCTCTCCCCCCCCCCCCCACGTCCAATCATGGGTCCAGACTTCCTCTCTCCCCCCCCCCCCCACGTCCAATCATGGGTCCAGACTTCCTCTCTCCCCCCCCCCCCACGTCCAATCATGGGTCCAGACTTCCTCTCTCCCCCCCCACGTCCAATCATGGGTCCAGACTTCCTCTCTCCCCCCCCCCCCCCCCCCCACGTCCAATCATGGGTCCAGACTTCCTCTCTCCCCCCCCCCCCCCCACGTCCAATCATGGGTCCAGACTTCCTCTCTCCCCCCCCCCCCCCCCCCCCACGTCCAATCATGGGTCCAGACTTCCTCTCTCCCCCCCCCCCCCCCACGTCCAATCATGGGTCCAGACTTCCTCCCCCCCCCCCCCCCCCCCACGTCCAATCATGGGTCCAGACTTCCTCCCCCCCCCCCCCCCCCCCCACGTCCAATCATGGGTCCAGACTTCCTCCCCCCCCCCCCCCCCCCCCCACGTCCAATCATGGGTCCAGACTTCCTCTCTCCCCCCCACGTCCAATCATGGGTCCAGACTTCCTCTCTCCCCCCCCACGTCCAATCATGGGTCCAGACTTCCTCTCTCCCCCCCCCCCCCCACGTCCAATCATGGGTCCAGACTTCCTCCCCCCCCCCCCCCCCCCCCACGTCCAATCATGGGTACAGACTTCCTCCCCCCCCCCCCACGTCCAATCATGGATCCAGAATTCCTCTCCCCCCACGTCCAATCATGGGTCCAGACTCTCCCCCCCCCCCCCCACATAAAATCATAGATTCATGGGTCCAGACTTCCTCTCTCCCCCCCCCCCCCCCCCCACGTCCAATCATGGGTCCAGACTTCCTCTTCCCCCCCCCCCCCCCACGTCCAATCATGGGTCCAGACTTCCTCTTTCCCCACCGTCCAATCATGCACACCCCCCGTCCCGTGTTCACCCTTTCTCATACCTGTAATATGTTCTCATTGATGGATGTGTGTCTAATCAGTTCAGGGGATGTTTTCTTATAATGTCTCCCTTTATTGTGTGTGTGTGTGTGTGTGTGTAATATTTATTTCAGCTCCCAGCTGAACCAATGCAAAAAATATAATTACATTACCTGGCAAAAAGCTGGCCGACCTCCTGTGTTCACAGTGCAGCCATTTGGCACAGAAGCTGGACCAATGGAACTATATAAAAATTGCCATACCTGGAGTTCTTCCTTAAGGAGGTCTTTAAAGGCCCCAAAACGCATTGGATGGTCTATGTTGCCAATTGTGGACCAATACTAATTTTTTGGTTTAGTTCTCTCTCACTGTTTGGTGCTTTCATTGGAAATTATACACTATTATACACTATTATACGCTTTTGTCAGCAGTGACCTCACCAGAGCCTTATCATGATTGGACTGATCTACGGATAATGTGAATCCAGCACCTCATTTCTATCTGTTCATTTTAAAATGAAATGGCAAAGCACACATCAGGATAGGCCTTTATTTAAAAAAAAAAAAAACATATAAGATTTTCCTATGATCCATGGCGCCATCTCGTGGCCAAATGCTAATCCAATTCTTTTTTTTTTTTTTTTTTTTTTTTTTAATTAAGTTTTTTTATATGAAGGCACCCCTGAGTCTCATAGTTATTTCTTGTGCCATCTAGTGGCCAAATGCTAGACTTTTTCTTTTATTTTTTTCCCCAAATGGAGACACGCCCAAGTATTATAGTTATTTCTTGTGACACTTGGCACCATCTAGTGGCCAAATGCTAGGTAAATAAAAAAAAAAAGTGCCTAGCATTTGGCCACTAGATGGCGCTAAGTGTCACAAGAAATAACTGCTACGCAGGGTGCCCTTTTTATATAAAAATAATTGGATTAGCATTTGGCCATGAGATCGCGCCATGGATCATAGGAAATTCTTATATTTTGCGCCATCTAGTGGCCCAATGTTAGGCTTTTTTCTTTTAATAAAGACACCTCCTGAGTATCATAGGAATTTTTTATGAAACTTGGCACCATCTAGTGGCCAAATGCAGTATTTTCTGTTCAAATCCATGCAAAACATTCGACCATCACAAGAAATAGCCTGATAATAACATGTTGTGTATTTTCCCCATTCTCATAGAATAAACAGGCACTTTCATCAGGCTTATTTCTATGCAATATTATTATTATTATTATTATTATTATTATTATTATTATTATTATTATTATTATTATTATTATTATTTTTTTTTTTTTAAATCTATGCACTCCATACTGTCACCACATGTACGGTGTGGTCAATTTAGATAAAGGCTTTCTAGTTTTTCTGGCTATGGAGTGTTGGTTATGACAGGTCTGGCCACTAAAGGCAGGTAACCAGTGTGTTGAAGCATGAAGCTTCTCCCTTTTTTATTTTTTTATTTTTTTTCCCCATGAGGCGGTATGTGTACTCTTCATAAATGTCTTTTGTGTCCGATTTTTATTTTGTGGATCCTGCTGTTGTATGATGCCGATATTGACCAGGGGCAAGACCAGCAGTGTGGAAGGTGCTGGGCTTATGGTTCGGGGTCGATCATATTTGTCATGTTTTGCTTTTTAGCTGACTTGTGATCTTGTGCTGACACATTGT